>NC_134687.1:254347168-254630521 GCF_050947455.1 Rhinoderma darwinii | reverse complement strand
GTAGGCGTTTATCTAGCATTTTTTCAGGTATATTTCGAGGCGTTTATGCCCTGAATACGCCTAAAAACACTGAGTATGAACATAACCTAAGAGCGCAAAAACCTTTGCTTGAGCCCAATCAGAATAAAAGTATCTGAGGATGTTCTATGACGCTTCACTTTAACCGGTTAAGGACTAGGCTGTTTTACCGCTAAATGACCAGAGCAAATTTCACAATTTTGCTATGCGCTTCTTTAGATGACTATAACTCTGCAGGTGAATAAAGTTCATCTTTGAATTTTACACTCTTTTTAAAGGACAGATAGGGCTTTGTTTTAGTGGCATTTGTCAGTATATATCATTTTTATTTTTTTCTCTAAAGTGGGCAAAATTGGAAAAAAATGCAAGAATTTAGCAATTGCGTCAGTTTAGGCTAGCATTTTTCACACACAGTATGGACCACGGACAAAATTAATCTCCTTTCACATTCTTCCACGTCTCCCGTGCATGGGGATACCAAATATGTGTGCCTTATTCACTGTGCGGGCATGTGCCAGGGCTTGGCATAAAAAGAGGCTTTTTGGCCTTTTCGGTCCAGGAATTTTGCATTTGATTTTATAGCAGCATACTGTTTTCTGGGGGGCCTAATGCTGCTGAAAGATTAGAATCACCCCATAAATGACTTCATTCACACAAGTAGACCCCACAAGGTTTCCTTCAAGGGGTTTATCATATTTTTAGACAGTCCAGTTTCTTGAATAAGATGGAACAAAATAAAATTTGCTTTTTTTTAGCAAATGCGTCAGTTTATGCCAGCATTTTTCACACACAGTATAGACCACGGACAAAATTCATCCCATTTCACATTCTGCCACTTCTCCTGTGCATGGGAATACCAAATATGTGTGCCTTATTTATCACATAGAGATGTAGGAGGGCGGACGATAGAAGAAGCGTATTTCACAAATCGCCTTTTTTCAAAGCTGGTTTTACAAAACTCAACAGAGTTTCTATAACACTTCCAAAATATCTGCTCTTGAAGCAGAGATCCCAAAATATTAATCTAGGGGTATAATGGGAATTTATTTTTTGGGGTTTTCTAAAATAAGAAATTGCAGGTTTATACAAATGGAGCTCTCCAGCAGATGAACTTTAGAAAATATGCAAACATGACATCCACCCCCCCCCCCCACCCATTCCCTCCCTCACCCTTGGAGTAAAATCAGGGGAAAAATAAAAATTTAATGTAGGGCAAATATATTTTCAACTAATTAACTAAAATCTAATAATTCAGAACAGTGTGGTATTTTTTTAAAACATGGGTCAATGCACAGGCCTGGTTGCGAGGGACATGATGGACAGAAATATCGGGAATCTTTGCGGTGCCCGTCTTTTCTGCAGACGTGGCACTTTTTCTGGGGGTTGCTTCTAGTTGGTGTTGGGGGAATCCGAGTGATGAAATGTCTTTCAGTCAGTCGCGTGACATCCTCAGACTGGGGGCATTCTATGGTGTCCTGAACATCAAAAATGAGGCCTTCAATAATTTTCTCCTGGAAATCCAGGTATGTGTCTCTGCCTCTGTTTTTTTTATATGAGAAGCAAACAGGAGACCCCTAGTGGCTGGCAGGGATACATTTATTCAATACAAAAACTAATATGCCTAGGCATAATGGTCCCAATTTCACAGCCACTACCAAATAGTATGAATGATTAAAGCATAACTTTTAATGATGTAGTTGAAATGGGGAACGTACAACATGGAAAGAGTTAAAAATATACAGAGACGGCCAGCATGTTAATGAGGATGGAATAGGTAAATAGCGTGTTGCTAAAGTGCAGAGTGACTGACTCGGACAGCAGCTGCAGACTGGCGTTACACCATTAGGTCACACTGAAGTAGAGTAAATTGCTTAGCCGTCAGTGAAAGATTAAAATAGCGATATCCCCTCCCCCCCCTGACATGTTTCACTGCTTCAGCAGCGTCCTCAGGGGATAAATAAGGGCTTGTGAGCGCGAGTTGCAATTCCTCTTCCTTATGTAATCTCGTATCCGCTAGACAAGAAATGTGTCATGCTGTGTATTAACCAGTCACAGCCGGTAAAAACAGGTGAGCCTCCCTGCTGATAGACACCCTGGGTGACCAGTGAGAGCCGTCAGACAGGTCGCCAATCACAGTGTGCACTGCGCGCATGCGTATAGGAACAATATCGGGTGATTGCCGACATCGCGGTCGCTTCAAAAGGAATCAGGTCAGTGTGCCATAAGACTGTACAGCGGGAAAACTCTCCATTTATGGCAGAGGAACCACTCATAGTCATTTCTGACAATACGTGTTACATTTCTTACATGAAACAATGTCAACAAATCGCAACACAAACGTTAGTTAACATATGTGAGACGTCAGAAAAGGAAAGGAAAATGGCATAATTGGTAGGGATATGAATATAAATATATCAATATATCAAGGAGGGAGACTGTTTTGCCACACATGGTGTTTATATCATTGGTGTCAATAGACACCATACAGTACAATGGCTTGACCTGGACGTGACTCACCACGTCCAAGTGTAAGATCAAAGATAACAAGAGAAAAGTAAGGGGAAATAAACACACATGTTGTTCGTCAAGTATATTTCATATAGATAATTATCAGAAAAATATATATATTTAGAATTTAACAAGTACACATAGAATATATAAGTATGATGAGTGAATAATTTTCAATAAGTAAATAAAGGAAAGTTATCCATGATGACAGTGCTCATATAATCTGAATAATAGAACAGGAAGTATACAAAGGGAATATTAGAGGAAGGCCACAAACGTGAAGCCCTCATTTAGTCCATTAGGGCTAAGAGAATGCTGCCTATGTATCCAGCGGGCTTCCTCCTGTAATAATTTCTTGTCTAGATTACCAGCTCTGGGGACCAATTTAACTTGGGTGATACCCCACAATTGGAGGATGTTGGCATTACCCTGGTGGAAGGATCTCACATGTCTAGAGAGGGGAGTGTCCTCTTGTGTATGGATGGTATTAATATGTTTGGAGATCCTTCTCCTAAGTTGTTGAATGGTCTTGCCAACATACAACCTAGGACAGGGGCATCTAGCGGCATATACAATGCCACTGCTCTGGCAGTTGATGAATTGTCTGATGGTATATTCATGGCCATTAACAGGATTGTTGAAGGTCTTGGTCTTGGGCATGTATGCACAAAATGAACATCTGCCGCATGGAAAAGATCCTAAGGGTGGTGGTGGAAGTCATGTACTCCGAGGGATCGAAGGTTTTGAGTAATGGCTGCGTGTCAGAAATTCTCGAAGGTTCCTACCCCGTCGGTAGGTAATGCTCGGGAGGTCAGGGATCACATTTACTAGATCTGGGTCTGACTGGAGAATAGACCAATGTTTCTTTAGTATATTGGAAATCTGCAGAGAACAGGTGTCAAAATTTCCTACACATCTAATAAAGGAAGATTGTTTATCGTCCTTTTTCAGGCTCCTCTTGCCATATAGTAGTTCTTCTCTGGAAGTAGCCCTTGCTCTGGCATATGCTCTTTGAAGGGTCTTCTTAGGATAACCCCGTGCAAGGAATTTTTGGATAAGGGCATCGCATTCTACCTGGAAAGACTGTTCCTCAGAGCATTTCCTCCTGGCTCTGAGGTATTGTCCAATGGGTATCCCCTTCTTGAGGGACGATGGATGAAAACTCCCCCAGTGCAGGAAGCTGTTTGTAGCAGTTGCTTTTCTAAAGATGTCAGTATGGACACCTCCACCAGGATCCAGAGAGATTTGGAGATCAAGAAAATCATTTGCGTTTGTGTGTATACGATGGGTAAATTTCATACCGATGTCATTGTGATTAATTATATCCATAAAGTCAGAGAAGAGTGTCTTGTCACCATTCCAAAAAATAAGTATATCATCGATATACCTACCCCAAAATAAAATGTGACATGTGAAAAAAAGTAAATCCTCATTGAAAATCAAAGTGTCTTCCCACCACCCCAAAAATAAATTGGCATATGTGGGTGCACAAATTGTGCCCATAGCTGTGCCTTTAAGTTGATGGTAAAATTTACCATCAAACGAAAAATAATTGTGAGTAAGTAAAAATTTAAGAAGTGATATTGTGAAGGCGTTATGTGCATGAAACTGAATCCCTTTAGTGCTCAAAAAATGTTGGACTGCCTTGAGACCCAAATCGTGCCTGATGTTGGTGTAAAGTGACTCCACGTCAATGCTGGCAATTAAGGTAGTGGCAGAAACATTAATCTCCTGGATTCTGGTGAGGGTGTCTTTGGTATCCCTCAAGAAGGATGGTAGAGCCGTGACAAATGGTGCCAAAATCTCATCCACATAAGTGCTGATGCCCTGTGTTAAATTGTCATTGCCAGAGACAATTGGTCTTACAGGCACAGGTGTAATATTTTTATGAATTTTGGGTAGTGCATAGAAGGTAGATATAGTGGGAGTAGAGTTATACAGAAATTAAAATTCATCTTGGGTGATAAGTTCCCTAGATTTGGCGTCATCCAGTAGAAGGCGTAATTCTGACAAAAAACGATTGGTGGGATTGCCATCAAGGATAGTGTAGGTTGATGTATCATCCAATAGCTTATAAGCCATAGATGCATAGTCAGCTCGATCCATGATAACGATGTTGCCGCCTTTATCAGACGACTTTAGGATAATTTCACTGTTATTGCATAATGTGTCCAATGCAATTTGTTCCATTTCATGGAGGTTACTGATGGCCCTAGGTTTTTCTGTTTTGAGTTTGCTCAATTCAGCACTTACCAGTCCAGGTCAAGCCATTGTACTGTATGGTGTCTATTGACACCAATGATATAAACACCATGTGTGGCAAAACAGTCTCCCTCCTTGATATATTGATATATTTATACTCATATCCCTACCAATTATGCCATTTTCCTTTTCTGACGTCCCACATATGTTAACTAACGTTTGTTTTGCGATTTGTTGACATCGTTTCACGTAAAGAATGTAACACGTATTGTCAGAAATGACTATGAGTGGTTCCTCTGCCATAAATGGAGAGTTTTCCCTCTGTACAGTCTTATGGCACACTTACCTGATTCCTTTTGAAGCGACCGCGATGTCGGCAATCACCCGATATTGTTCCTATACGCATGCGCGCAGTGCACACTGTGATTGGCGACCTGTCTGACGGCTCTCACTGGTCACCCAGGGTGTCAATCTATCAGCAGGGAGGCTCGCCTGTTAGTACCGGCTGTGACTGGTTAATACACAGCATGACACGTTTCTTGTCTAGCGGATACGAAATTACATAAGGAAGCGGAATTGCAACTCGCACTCACTAGCCCTTATTTATCCCCTGAGGATGCTGCTGAAGCAGTGAAACATGTCGGGAGGGGGGGGGGGCTATCGCTATTTTAATCTTTCACTGACGGCTAAGCAATTTACTCTACTTCAGTGTGACCTAATGGAGTAACGGCAGTCTGCAGCTGCTGTCCGAGTCAGTCACTCTGCACTTTAGCAACACGCTATTTACCTATTCCATCCTCATTAACATGCTGGCCGTCTCTGTATATTTTTAACTCTTTCCATGTTGTACGTTCCCCATTTAAACTACATCATTAAAAGTTATGTTTTAATCATTCATTCTATTTGGTAGTGGCTGGGAAATTGGGACCATTATGCCTAGGCATATTAGTTTTTGTATTGTTTTTTTTATAGAGCACAAATGAGTTGTGGATTGCCACCTGCAGAAGATAAATGGCCACTTTTTTGTACTGGGCTGTAAAACCTGGTCGCTTAAATCCACCCCCCCCCCATGTACTTGTTATATTCGGACTCACTCACTGGTTTGTGCTTGTCCGATATTGCCCCCCTATCCCTCACTGCCACTGTTCCTGCGGTATGAATCGTGCTTAGCACATACATGTCTTTGCGATCCCTGTACTTGACCGCCAGCAATTCCTCAGATGCATAAGCACAGGAGTCCCCCTTTACCATGCGCTTCCCCACTAATTGCTGCGGAAAACCAATTCGTTTTTTGCGCATTGTACCACATGCCCCAGTCCTTGCAGCATGCAAATGCCTAAACAGGGGCACATTCGAATAAAAACTATCACAGTACAGGTGGTACCCCAGAAGCTGCATTATCTCCCACACGATCTTACTGCTGGTGGAAAGATCAGGGGTGCATCCAGGAACATTTATTGAGCGGTCCCGCCCTTCATAAATCCTGAAGGAGGTGGTATATCCTGACCCAGCTTTCACACAATTTGTAGAGCTTAATGCCATATCTTGCCCTTTTGGAAGGTAGATATTGGCAAAAGCTAAGTCTTCCATGAAAGTTGAGGAGGGATTCGTCCACGCTTACATTCTGCTCAGGGGTGTAGAGTTGCAGGAATAAATTATTGAGGGAATTTATCAGTGGTCTTATTTTGAACAACCGATCACCGTTTGCATCGGTACTTGGGGGGGCCTGTGCGTTGTCGTTGAAGTGGAGGAAGCTCATTATTGTCTCATAACGAGACCTGGGCATTACTGTAGAATACACTGGGGTGGCTTGGGCGGGTCTTGTTGACCAGTAAGACCTAATGGAGGGCTTTTTGACAATACCCATATTTAGGGTGAGCCTCAAAAATGTTTTTAATTCCTGCAAATTGGTGGGCGTCCAATCTCTGGCATGGGTGGATGAAGGTTTCTGCCTTATATACTGAGCGGCATATAAATTTGTTTCGTGGACAATGATATTTAGAATGTTGTCGTTATAAATAAATGGAAGTAATCCATTTGGACAAAATTTGTATTGTCCACGGTTATGCCAGGAGTGGCAGTAAATCCGTGGATTCTAGGCCCAAAAGATGGGGCAGGTGCCCATACAAGAGCCTGAACTGGAGGGACCAGGCTGTCCCGTGCTACAGCGCTACTTGGCCCTGCGCTTCCATGTTCTGCAGTTTCAACTGCATCAGGGACAATGTACCCTGAAGATGAACCTGAAGTGACGCTATCATCGTCACTGCCCAAAACAGGTTCCATCTCTGACGCCATCTCTGATGCGGTCTCAGACTCAGACCACAGCATGGCGTATGCCTCCTCGGCGCTAAAGAACTTCCTCGCCATAACTTCACTAACACTAACTAAACAAACTTTTTTTTAAATAAAACACACAAACTAACTGGTGTATATATCTACACTACCGCAGACAAAAAAAATAAACCGCTATTGCTATATATATTATATATATGTGGATATATATATAATTATATATTCCCTAACTGCCTATTCTAATAGAATAAAAGATAGAAAGGTAGATAGATAGAAAAAAAGATAGATGGATAGATTGTATAGATAGATAGAAATCTATCTATACAGAGAATGTTTTATAGTGTAACTGTATTTTTTTTGTAACTGTAATCTTGTAATCTTCTGGCAGCAATTCTTTCGAGTCTCTTCTTCTCCTCACACTGAAACAATGTTTGAGGAGAAGAAAAGAGGCAGGAGATTTGCTGCCAGAAATATCAAAATAAAACAAATGTGGTCGCTGTGATAGGTTTTCACAGCGACCACATGTTCAGGGACCATCAGATTGGTCCCTGATACTCTGCCCAGTGCCCAGAGCTGTTGGTAACAGCGTGGGCACAGGGCTGTGTGCACGCGATCGCGTGCACACTGTATTATATGTACAAATGCATGTGATCGCTGTGATTGGTTGTCACAGCGATCACATGTTCAGGGCCCAAAAGATTGGCCCCTGACATTCTGCCTAGTGCCCATGGCTGTTAGCAACAGCCAGGACACAGAGCTGTGTGTGCACGCGATCGCGCGTGCACAGTCTCTGAAGTGCCACCATAATTAGTCTATACGACGGACTTCAGAGACCCTGACCGCTGGCTGTAAAAACACAGCCAGCGGTCGGGAACCTGTTAATAAATATCAAATTGGTCCCATGTTACTTTGAGTAACAGATACCAAACTGCGATCTTAAAATTTTAGATGTTATACAGCTAAATTCTTTCAGAAATGACAGAAATTGCAAATGGGGGTCCTTTTAGCTTGGACCCCAGTCATTGTTGCTTAAAGGGGTCCTAGTTCCTATTTCCAACAGAGACATGACCACACGTCACCTGTACAATGAAATGAATTGAATGAGGGTTATAGACTTATTCATCTCTGCCAAGTCACATCTCTGGTTTCCATAGTGCTTCCCAATAGAAGTTAATTTACTGGGCATACCGTATATAATTTCCCAATCATTTCATCTAAAAGCTTTCATGTGATTTGCAGCAACAATTAGTTATCGATCCCTATTGCAGTTGAATTCCCCTAGAAGTGTGTTTGGAAATTAGATTGACTTTGGTCTACTTCTTCCAGAAAAAAAATCTGTATAAAAAGTTGCAAAGGTTTACATTAACTTTGCTTCACTTCTCTTGTACTGGTCTTGACTCACAATGAAAATATATATTTTAGCCTAGAACTGCATTTTTTTTGGTTGCTACATGAAGCAGTTGACCGTTTGTTCACAGACTTGCTTCTAACCGCTTAACTGAGCTCCTATAATGTCTAGCGCTGTGCTGCACTGGGAAAGTACTACGCGTGGTAGAAAGACTACACTTCCCAGAATGTTGATTACCAGAGCAAGCAAGTAATATTGGGAGAGTTCAGCTCTGAAGTCAGTAGAACTGAGATTGTAGCATTGCTTTGTAATATGGACTGTAAGGCCATGTTCAGACGTTTTAGGATTCTATAAAGATTTAGAGATGGACTCTGCGGTTAAATCCTTGCAGAATCCGTTCACGTCTTATTGGCAATGCATGTGAATATGTGGTATTTTACCCTATTCACATGCTCAGGACGATATCTGCAGCATTATAAACCTGTTCTGGATTTTAAAATCTGCAGCATGTTCATTATTGCAGTGAATCCTCTCTGAAAAGACATGGATTATCTCCATTAATTTACAATGGAGCTCCCCCACCTGTAGATCCGATGACACTTCATTTTAAGAAGTCAAATAATGGTTCAAATGCTAAATGGGAAATCTTAAAGGGGTTTTCCCATCAGCGACATTAATGACATATCCACAGGATATATCATAAATGTCAGATAGATGGGGTCCGACCTCTGGTGAGTAGAAGCCTAGACAGAGGGTCCGCTGTGGATATAGTGTTTTTGGACTTTGCAAAGGCATTTGACACTGTCCCTCATAAATTAAGGATTATAGGTTTAGAAATTATAGTTTGTAATTGGATTGAAAATTGTCTCAAGGACCGTATCCAGAGAGTTATGGTCCATATACAGAGAGTGCTGGGACCACTATTATTCAACTGACTAATGATATAGAGGATGGGATTAATAGCACTATTTCTATGTTTGCAGATGACAAGCTATGTAGTATTGTTCAGTCTATGGAAGATGTTAACAATTTGCAAGCTGATTTGGACACACTAATTATTTGGGCATCCACTTGGCAAATTAGGTTTAATGTAGATAAATGTAGAGTTATGCATCTGGGTACCAACAATCTGCATGCATTATATGTCCTAGGGGGAGCTACACTGGGAGAGTCACTTGTTGAGGAGGATCTGGGTGTACTTGTAAATCATAAACTAAATAACAGCATGCAGTGTCAATCAGCTACTTCAAAGGCCAGCAAGATATTGTCGTGTATTAAAAGAGGCATGGACTCGCGGGACAGGGATATAATATTACCACTTTACAAAGCATTAGTAAGGCCTCATCTAGAATATTCAGTTCAGTTCTGGGCTCCAGTTCATAGAAAGGATGCCCTAGAGTTGGAAAAAATACAAAGAAGAGCAACTAAACTAATAAGGGGCATGGAGAATCTAAGTTATGAGGAAAAATTGAAAGAATTGAACCTATTTAGCCTTGAAAAAAGACGACTAAGGGGGGACATGATTAACTCATATAACAATATGAATGGCCCTTACAAGAAATATAGTGAAGACCCGTTCCATATAAAACTCCCTCAAAAGACAAGGGGGCACTCCCTCCGTCTGGATAAAAAAAAGGTTAAATCTGCAGAGGCGACAAGCCTTCTTTACTATGAGAACTGTGAATCTATGGATTAGTCCGCAGGAGCTGGTCACAGCAGGGACAGTAGATGGCTTTAAAAAAGGGTTAGATAATTTCATAGAATGGAAAAATATCAGCTCCTATATAAATGTGTAGAATTTTTGTTTCATCCCTTCCCTTTCTCCCTTCCCTTGGTTGAACTTGATGGACATGTGTTTTTTCTCAACCGTACTAACTATGTAACTATGTATTAACATAGCCTTGGGGTCCTTTTAGACAAACTAATATTGGCTGTAACAATCAACACGGCAGCTTGTTGATCAGTGCTCATTTGCTCCTTTCACATGGAACTAGGTTTGGGTACAAGAGATCGTTACTAAAATCGCTCGTCCTCATGCATTTACATCATGTTGGCAGCACATCTCCCTGTTTACACAGGGCAATGATCGGAATGAGGATTCATATGAACGCTTTTTTGCCCGATCATTGGCCCGTTTAAAAGGGCCTTAACTCAGGATCAGTACAAGATAAGTAATTTAATATATTTACAGGTTTTTCAACTATATATAGATTATATCTGTATATAATGGTGAACCTACAACAACTTTATTGTAGGATATACAATTATAGGACAATTTGTCCTATTTACTTGTTATACTTAATTACATTTTAAACAGTGTCAATTTGTAGACTTCTCAATCATTCTTACAACTGTTCAACCCCTTAATACTCTGCTCAGTAATATTATGTTGATTTGAGTGCATCGTTCGCGCTTAGCCCAGTAATAGTATGCCAGAGCTTTAAACAGTGCCACCCCCCCCCCTCCGACACATATAAGAGCTAAGATAACTGCTGCCTCACATCTCATTTCCCAGGAACCAATCACAGTGGTCCCCGCCAATTAACTCCTTATATACCATGATCATTAGCGATTTTGCCATCTAAGGAATTAGAACACCATCGGCACCCTCGTGACATGATGGCGGGGTGCCAATGGTTGCTATGGCAACCGGAGGTCTAACAATAACCTAACTGATCAGACAGTTGGACCTTGAAGTTCCCGAGTGAGACTAGAAAAAAAGAAGTTAAAAAAAAAAAGTTAAAAAAAATCACCTTTTTTCCCCACAAGTCCCTTTTTATTATAGGAAAAAAAATAAAAACCTTTAAAAACTATACCTATTTGGTATTGCCGCATCCGTAATGACCCGACCTATAAAACGATTACATTATTTATCCCACACGGTGAACGCTAAATAAAAAAATAATAAAAAAACAATGCCAGAATCGCTATTTTTTGGTCACTTAACCTCGCTAAAAAAGGAATAAAAAGGATCAAAAAATCGCATGTATCCCAAAAAACTGGCATGGTACACAAATAATTACAGTTAGGGTATGTTCACACGAGATCATTACGTCCGTAATTGACGGACGTATTTCGGCCCAAGTACCGGACCGAACACACTGCAGGGAGCCGGGCTCGTAGCATCATAGTGATGTACAATGCTAGGAGTCCCTGCCTCGCTGCCGGACAACTGTCCCGTACTGAAATCATGTTTTCAGTACGGGACAGTAGTTCCACGGAGAGGCAGGGACTCAGAGCGTCGTACATAACTATGATGCTAGGAGCCCGGCTCCCTGCACTGTGTTCGGTCCGGTACTTGCGGCCGAAATACGTCCGTCAATTGCGGACGTAATGACCTCGTGTGAACATACCCTTAGTCTCCCAATAAAACAAGCCCTAACACAGCTTTCTTGATGAAAAAATAAAAATGACATTTTAGAATATGGCAACACTAAAAATGTTTTTTTTTTAAAAGTGATTTTGTTGTGCAAACGCTGTAAAACATAAAAAAAGATATACATTTGGTATCACCGTAATCGCATCGACCCTCAGAATAAAGTAAATGTTATTTGTAGTGCACGGTGGCAGCAGTAGAAAAACTAGCAAAAACAATAGCGGATTTGCTGTTTTTTGGACACCAAGTCTCTCAAAAAGTAGACTAAAAACTGATAAAAAAGCCACATGTACCCCAAAATGGTACCATTAAAAAATAAGCCCTCTCACAGCTCATTCGAAAAAGAAATAAAACATTTATGGCTCTGACAATGTGGCGACACAACAGGTGCAGTGTGTGTTCCAAAAGGGGGATAAGATCAGGCGCCATTAATCAGTGCGACACTACCCACACATCTATGGATTATTATTTATTTACCCAATTATTATACCACCTTATTATGCCCTGATGAACTTTGCCCAGCCTACATATGCCCCCACATTATAAACTGAAATACCAATAAAACCCCAAATAGAACTACTACCAAACAAAATCTGCACTTCAAAAGCCAAATGGCGGTCTTTCCCTTCTGAGCCCTGCCATGTGCCCAAACAGCTGTTTAGGGCCACATATGGAGTATTACCATACTCAGGAGATATTGAATAACAGATTGACTTGTGTTTTATCCTCCTATACTGTGCAACATGTAGAAATGAAAAATGGTTGGCACTGCCTTAGCTTGCAATGTCTCAGACTCTGTGCTTCAGCTCGATGAGACCTGTAGTTCGACAGCCTTGGTCTGGCGGTGCTCAGTGCATGTTGAAGTTAGTTTCAGCAAATTACAACATGTAGAAAAGAAGACAGCACGGCACTCACCATTTGCAAAAGGTTTCTCTTTATTCCAAGATTGAGGCAGGCAACACGGGATTCAAAAGACAATAGAGCCAACTGTTTCACATCCTTCAGACGCTTTATCAAGGCTGCGTGAAACAGTTGGCTCTGTTGTCTTTTGAATCCCGTGTTGCCTGCCTCAATCTTAGAATAAAGAGAAACCTTTTGCAAATGGTGAGTGCCGTGCTGTCTTCTTTTACCTCCTATTACCACTTGTGAAAATAAAAATCTAAGAGCTGAAATTACATATTAGAAAAACATTAATTTTACATTTTCACTCCATAATTGTAATGAAATCTATGAAACACCTATGGGGTCAAACTGCTTGATACACCCCAAGATTAATGCCCTGATAATTGGTTTTGGAATTTTCTTGAAAGTGTGAGAAATTGCTTCTAAAGTTATCAGATTTGTAACGTTCTAGAAAAATAAAAGGAAATTCAAAAAAACAATACCAACATAACGTAGACATATGGTAGATGTGAACTAGTAACTTTTTTGTGCAGTAACTTTTTTTTGTACAGGCAGAAACATTTAAATTTAGAAAGATGCTAAGTTTTCCAAATTTTCTCTAAATTGTTTTTCCACAAACAAACACTGAATGTATCAACCAAATTTTACCACTAACATAAAGTACAATGTATCACGAGAAAACAATCTCTGAATCGCTTAAGCAAATGGAATACAAAATTCTAACCAGATTAAGTGACACATGTCAGATTTGAAAAATGGGGTTTGAGCCTTAAGGCCCAAACCAAGCTGCATCATTAAGGGGTTAAAAAAAATGAAGGTATAAGCAGTAAACCAGTGTTTACCCAGATCGTCTAAATACCCTTAACATTATTTATCCCCATCGCTTAAAGGCCCTGTTAACTCATCCGAATATCCATGCTGATTCCGTTGCGTTTTTCGCTTCAGAGTCTGCGAGAAAAAAAACGCTCGTAGAAAAGCATTCTATTGTCATTAATAGGAAACCGTCCAGTAGGAATTCCAAACCATTGCAAACTGGTTCGCTGAAAGAAAAGAAGATGTAACGTCGGAGGAGGCCGCAACTTGAGTCCGCGGCTAGGCGGCTTCAAAATCGAGGCCCCGGCTTCACACGCGGCGCAAGGCCACAATTACAAAACTGGGCGGACGGCCCAAGTAAGGATGTCGGCGTGTCCCCCTTTAGCTGCTGATTCCTGAGAGGGTGTTTATGGACCCGTAAGGCTAGTTACTAGTCCAGATTCCCTTGGATTAGAGATGTCTGGACCGGAGCTCTGAAAAAGTGCGTCCAGCTAGCTCCGCATTACAGCCTCTAAATAAACATACAGCTTCCCTAACTATCAGGGTGAAAGGCCGTCTGCCCAGCACCTCACAACAAACATGTGTTCTGCCTCCCACAGGCTGGCAATACCCGTCTTCCTCAGACTGGGAGCCTTGTGTGAATAGATCAGACCTTTCTAAATGGAGCCTTAACAGCTGGCAGCTAATGAGACTCCTAAGGCAGCCCAAACCCTGGACTGTCCTGAAGACGGAGTGGAACTTTTACTATTCGCTCCAGCAACCCATACCTTTTTCCAGGTTTCTTGCCTAATAAATAAGGAGAAAGGACACTTTTTCTTGTAACTTTCCTTTTGAATATAACATTCTGGGCCCAAATCCTGCCACACATACAATACTAGTACAAATCAATACTGTGGTGTTGCCTATGACAGCCAGTCAGATTGTGGCTCTCCCTTTTCTAAAGCAGGTTGAAGAGCAAGCAAGCAATGATTTTAAACCTATTCCCAAACCCTGAACCCTTTATTTGACAATGAAATTGTATAATTTATTGGGAAGATTTATATTAACTAGTTAGTTAATATAAATCTTCCCAATAAATTATACAATTTCATTGTCAAATAAAGGTTTGTCCGCTATCTACTGTTTTCTCTAGTTTGATATTTTCCTCCATCACCGCTTGTTCTACAATTCAGTTATCAGTGAAAGTCTCAGAGTATGTTCACATGTAGTATGTTTGCAGAATTTTCCTTGTAAAAATGACATGAAAATCTTTTACTTTGTATTTTCTTAGCTATCCAAGTCATTATACATCATTATACTTCATATACAAGTTAATAGAAATTTGAGTAGAAGAAAGTTTGAACATTAAGGTCACTATAGTTACACATTATTTAAGGCACTTTCTCAATATTAGTCATGTGACACAATACTTTTAATACGTGTTAGTACCTGTATGGATTGATTGCTATTCTCCAAACAGAAGGCTTTATCCATTCTATTTGTCATCCATTTTACAATGTTCACCCTTCAGTCTCACTGTTTTCCTTTTCCCTTCCCTTCCTTTTTCCTTTTTAGTCGTGGTACTTGGGATAGCAGCCTGAACTACCTCCCATCTACTGGAACCAGCAGGCTGAAAAATAAGGGTTTCTGCAAAGTTTCAGGTCCAGGACAACAGCTAAATATGTATTTTTTAAAATATATATTGTTCCCACAAAAAATAAATAATAAATTAGTGGTATACGAGAGTGGTCAGTGCGAGATGAAGACGTGTTGTCATACTTTAAATGGGTTCTTATCTTCAAACAGGACGTCTCAGAGCTTTTGCTCCTGCATTATGGACTTTAAGAAAGTATACGTGTATATGATTTTAATATCATTTTACTCTTAACCCATTCATAAAGGGTTGACTATCCAACCAGCAAGGAGGAGGAAGAACAAAGATCTTCCTGTATGGATATACTTTATTATTATTGTTGTTATTAATAATTATGCAATTGATATAACTTCATTGTTTATTTACTATGTTCTGCTCCCTCACAGAAAAGTTTAACTGTTCTTGGCTGATGGACTTTGATTTATGGCAACCTGCCATTTGGGAGATATACAAAATATTGTGGTATGCGCCTGAACCATTTCCCAAGGTCTTGTTTATAACTTCAGATTACCTAGTGAACTAGATACATACATACATCTATGATTGTAAAGCAATACTTGTGATGTGTTTAATGCCTAATGCACATGACCGTGTGTGTCACCCAAGTCCCGTCTGTGATCCATGGAAAGATAGGACCTATTTTTCCATGGATTGGAGAGTCGGGACCGTTTTGACGGACCAGATTCACCCGCTAAAGTGAATGGATCCGTGAGAACTATCGGGTGCCACTCGGATGCCCTGAAAAACGGCCCGAGTGGCAGTTGGTCATGTTGCAACTGGCTTAAGACAGTGACAGACAAAGAGTAGTCAGTGTCTCACCTCTAAGTTGTAGGCTTTTTTTTAATTCCGAAAACTATTTTTCAAAATTTTAAGTACCTCCATAGTTTTATTCCATGTCTTATGTGTGTATTTTATGTTATTATTAATGTACATTACCACCACAAATGTATGTTTCCATATAGTATGTTGCATAATTTACATGTATGTATTCGTGTGTATATGTATGTGTGTCTATATATATATATATATATATATATATATATATATATATAGACAAACACATATACAGTTGTAACATTCCTTGCATATATTGTGGTTATTTAAGTTGCAGTGACTTGCATACTTCCCAAATCGAAAAATAATCACAGAACAAACATTTAAGGAACAATAGATTACTGTAGACAACAGATTTCTATAGACAAGAGATTACTAAAGACCAATGCAATGAGTGTACTTATTTTTTCCATTAGGGTGCTCTTCGGGAATGGGGCATAGACAAATACATATTTCCCATGGAAAATCATTTGTATTGTGGGAAATGTTTTTTCATTACCTCACATTATAGTAAATGCTATTATTGTAGCATTTACCACTAACGACCAAGTAAAGTTTTATGGCGAGAACGATAAGTGTTCAGACAAATGGGGCAGAAGATTACCAAATAGTTTTTAGTACCCCAGACATAACGATTATTAGTTATGATTAAAAAAAAATTGTTGTTAACAATCTTTTATATCTATATTCTGCTTAAAAATAATAAAAATACATGAATTAAAATTAGTTGCCCAGGATTTTAAGATTGATGACCTGTTTGAAGGGTCCACGGCGCTCTTACATTGTTTTAATCTCTGTTCGTGCTTGTACAAGCCGCTACATTCATAGCGACTGTGCAATGTATTGCATCACTGTCCCATTGCACTATTCCATTAACCCTTCAAACAGCTTGGCAGGGGTGCTGAGAGTTAGACCCCTACCGATCAAATATTGATGACCTATCATAAGGATAGGCCATCAATTTTAGAATCCTGCATAACCCCTTTAAGTGTTCTTATCAGACTCACAGAAACATAGAGAACTATATCGCACAAATTATGTCACCCTTTTTTTTTCCTGGTGTGTTTATATTTGCTGATAGATTGTGATCCCATAACCTGATTATTCATTAGACCTTTATTGAGAAAAAACAAATTTCATTTAGCCATACTTTCAAAGGGGTCTTTCCTTGTTTGTCTTTTAAAGCTGCAGGTTATTATGGTGAGCGCCATTGATTGCTCAAACAAAGTGGGAACATTGAGATAAGATCAGAAGCATGACCTCAGTTGGCATTCTAAATAGATACGCCAAGTACCAGGTGTCACAAAGAAGACAGGAAATCATAATGTGTTGGATTATACATAAAGAGTATTTTCTTTAAATAACTTAAAGGGAGTAATAAGCTTAATCATTATATAATGAAAATCAATACTAGTTTCAAATATATCCTGAGGGTTTGCTTCAATGAATCAATGTAAGGCTAGATTTACATAACATTCAGGTGGTCTACTGAAAAGAAGGATCGGATTGTGGCACAATGGAGAGAGGAAACATTCCCTTGTGCCTTGATCATATCTCATTTCTGAAAAGACATAAGATGGATTTGTCAAACATGGTGTAAACCTAGCCTAAGTAAGAACTATCAATCCAGGTTGTTTAGCTCACGTTATTTTGCCTAGACTGCGTCCATGGTAGCAAAGTTTTAGATCAGGGTAGGTTTTTAGCCTGTGGATATAAACAAAATGCTTAGTCACTGACAGCAAACAGACATTTTATTAATAGTGTGGGATTGAAAACAAAGTGGAAAATTACATATCTAAATATTAGACTTTAATTGTATGAAACAGGACAACCTGTTTCTTTATAAAAAAAACTTTAAAAAAAAATCATGAATATCCACTAGGGATTCTGCCCGTGTTGATCGCTCCTAGAACACATTCTGACAGCTGACTGACCTGTCATGTGACCTTACATACACTGCTAATCAACAGTAAGGGTATGTTCGCACGCAGAGTAAAAAACATCTCAAAATACGGAGCTGTTTTCAAAAGAAAACAGCTCCTGATTTTCAGACGTTTTTTGTGCCACTTGCGATTTTCGCAGAGTTTTTCACGGCCGTTTTTGGAGCTTTTTTCAATAGAATCTATGGAAAACGTCTCCAAAAACGTCCCAAGAAGTGTCCTGCACTTCTTTTTCGCAGCCGTTTTTTAACACGTAACAAAACGCAGCGAAAAACGCTCTGTCGGAACAGAACGCCGTTTTCCCATTGAAATCAATGGCAAGATGTTTGGAGGCGTTCTGCTTCCGAATTTTCTGACGTTTTTCGGGCGTTTACGGCCCGAAAATAGGCCGTGTGAACATACCCTGAAGGTGAAGTCCTCACTACCAGCTTTTACCTGCAATATAAAAAACATGGAGCGCAAGTCATCATTGGTAACAACAAATATGAAAAGTAATAGATGCAGGCTATTTAGGTAAATACATTCATAAAAAATCTCAAACAGTAAATGTTCACACAGATTTGGGTGGTATGCGAGGTCTGCGTGGTATGCGAGAACTGTATGGGCATAGCAAATGGTATTAACTGATCGTAATCAGTCATATATGTAGCCTTTTTAGGGTATGTTCACACGCAAACTCAAAAACGTCGTAAAATACGGAGCTGTTTTCAAGGGAAAACAGCTCCTGATTTTCTGAAGTTTTTGAAGCCACTCGCGTTTTTCGCTGCGTTTTTTACGGCCCTTTTTGGAGCTGTTTTTCTATAGAGTCTAGGAAAAACGGCTCCAAAAACTGCTGAAGAAGTGACAGGCACTTCTTATTCGCGCCCGTTTTAAAAAACGACCGCAAAAAAACGGCCTGTCGGAACAGAATGCCGGTTTTCCCATTGAAATTAATGGGCAGATGTTTGGAGGCGTTCTGCTTCCAATATTTTCAGCCATTTTTCGGGACGTTTACGGCCCAAAAAACGGCTGAAAACACTCCGTGTAAACATACCCTAAGGGTATGTTCACACGGCCTATTTACGGACGTAAATCGGGCGTTTTTGCCCCGAATTACGCCCGAAAATAGCGCCTCAATAGCGCTGACAAACATCTGCCCATTGAAAGCAATGGGCAGACGTTTGTCTGTTCACACGAGGCGTATATTTACGCGCCGCTGTCAAAAGCCGGCGCGTAAATAGACGCCCGCGTCAAAGAAGTGACCTGTCACTTCTTTGGCCGTAATTGGAGCCGTTACTCATTGACTCCAATGAATAGCAGCGCTAATTACGGCCGTAATTGACGCGGCGTTCAAGTGCCTGCACATGCCGTTACGGCTGAAATTACGGTGATGTTTTCAGGCTGAAACATCCCCGTAATTTCAGCCGTAACGGACGCCCTCGTGTGAACATACCCTAACCCTTATGCAAATATGATGGAAGAATACATACAAGGCCTCGTTTACCAAATCTGTGTCAGGAAAAAGTGCCCTTGTTGCCCATAACAATTGTTTAGCTTTTAGGGTATGTTCACACGCTAAACTAAAAATGGCTGTAAAATACGGAGCTGTTTTTAAGGGCGGATTTACACGAACGTGTGCATTTGCCGCGCGCAAAAATTGATGCGTTTTGCGCGCGTGCCAGGTGCGTGACAGCTCCGTGTGTCATGTTCATATGGATGCTTTTCGCGCAGCCGCCATCATTATGACACTACGTTTGGATGTTTGTAAACAGAAAAGCACATGGTGCTTTTCTGTTTACATTCATTCTTTTATTGCTGTTGCGTGAATAACGCGCGTCCCACGGAAGTGCTTCCGTGTGGTGCGCGTGATTTTCACGCACCCATTGACTTCAATGGGTGCGTGATGCGCGAAAAACGCCGAAATATAGAACATGTCGCGAGTTTTACACAGCGGACTCACGCTGCGCAAAACTCACGGACAGTCTGCACTGCCCCATAGACTTGCATAGGTCCGTGCGACCCGCGTGAAAACCACGCGGGTTGCACGGACGTATATCACGTTCGTGTAAATCCGCCCTAAGGGAACAGCCTCTGATTTTCAGCCGTTTTTAAAGCATCAAGCTTTTTAACAGACGTTTTGGGAGCTGTTTTCTATTGAGACAATGAAAAAACAGTTCAAGAAGTGACATGCACTTCTTTTTACCGGGCGATTTTTTTACACGCCGTTTTTTAAACAGCCGCATAAAAAAAGCACCCTTTTGGAAAATAAACAAAGTTTCAAAGTTTTTCCCATTGAAATCAATGGGCAGATGTTTGGAGGCGTTCAGCCCCCATATTTTCAGCTTTTTTCGGGGCGTTTATGGCCCAAAAAACTGCTGAAAATAAGCTGTGTGAACATATGCTAAGGTACAGGATGTAATGTAAAATCAGGAAAAACCCCTTTAGGTTTTATTATATATGAGGTCCATTGTGGTTGATGTGTATAGTTTGAAATAGCATAAGGGTATGTGCACACGGCTTATTTTCGGGCCGAAAAATCTGAAGCAGAACGCCTCCAAACATCTGCCCATTGATTTCAGTGGGAGAAACGACATTCTGTTCCGACGGGGCGTTTTATTACGTGGCCGTTTAGAAAAATGGCCGTGTTAAAAAACGCCTGTGGAAATAAAGTGCATGTCACTTCTTGAGCCGTTTTTGGAGCCGTTTTTCATTGACTCTATAGAAAAACAACTCCAAAAATGGCCGCAAAAAACGCAGCATAAAACGTGAGTTGCTTAAAAAATGTCTGAAAATCAGGAGCTGTTTTCCCTTGAAACCAGCTCCGTATTTTCAGACGTTTTTGGTTAAGCGTGTGCACATACCCTCAGGGTATGTTCACACGGCCTATTTTCGGCCATTTTTCGTGCCGTAAACGCCCGTAAAAATCGGAAGCAGAACGCCTCCAAACATCTGCCCATTGTTTTCAATGGTAAAACGGCGTTCTATTCCGACGGGCCATTTTTTCAAAAGTTTTTTCAAAATGGCCACGTAAAAAAACGGCCGCGAAAAAGAAGTGCAGGTCACTTCTTGGGACGTTTTTGGAGCCGTTTGTCATAGACTCTATTGAAAACAGCTCCAAAAACGGCCGTAAAAAATGCAGTGAAAAACGCAACTGGCTTAAAAAAATTCTGAAAATCAGGAGCTGTTTTCCCTTGAAAACAGCTCCGTATTTTCCGACGTTTTTGAGTTTGCGTGTAAACATACCCTAACAGTATAACAAAAGATGAGTTAACAAGGAATGAATCAGTTAATTTTATCTCACACGAAATTTGAAAATCCAGCTCTAAACATAATAAATATTTCCACATATTAAGTGTATATACAAATATATTGTTGTAACCAAAATGTAAACACACAGACAAGAAATTTCCAGAATGACATACACTACTTGGGTGTGCCCCTTGAATGAAAAGAAGCAACAACTTACTTTGTCGGTATCTGAAGAGAATATTAGTTATCCTAACTAAATAAAACTTATCAGTCACATTACAGAGTAAACTGCATGGTGCTTCTTCCTGCAGACAACCCCACTACTTGCACTTTGCACTCATACAGGCTTGCGGCTGAAAACCTGCATGGCAGATTTAAATATGGCATTATTCCTATTAATATTTAGGATTAGAATGCACATTCGTTTATAATTCACCCATCTCTGCTATATACTAATAGTTTGTCTAGAGATTTCAAAGAAGGAAGCAGTACTTCTGTTATTGGTTGTTAATACTCACTTTGGTAGGGATATCCTTCCCAGCTGACCCACCTAAACCCCAAAGTAATCCTTACCTCCTGGAAGAGTTCTCAGCAATTGTTTAGATAACAATTGACATAATTTTCAAGAGGCTACTTGCTGTTTCTGTTTAAGCATGTTATTCTCTTTCACTAACAAAATAGCAGTATTGTAAAAAAAAATTATAAAAAAATAATAATTGAGGGACATTTTGAGGCGGTGAGAAAAGTTTCTGTAAAACCATCACAAGAATCTGAGATAGGGGTCTGCTGTATTATAAGATGTTAATTCGAATGAATACATGAAAAAACACAATATAAATATAACACTAGAGATTACAAAAGTGTCATATGAAACAAAATAGTATATATATATGTATATATATATATATATATATATATACACACATACATATATACATATATATATATATATATATATATATATATATAGCATTAAATATGTACAAATTATCTTTTTTCCCTTATTTGCACGGAAATTTCTATCACATTATGTGCCTTGCCTTCTGACAAATGATGAAATAACCACTTGCTCATTTGCTGCATGCTCTGACTTCAGTATACAGGAAATATAAAATGTGTACAGACATTAAACAGTTACTGATTTCTGATTCCTTATTATTTTGTTAATTGAGTTTTTAATGGTTTCTTTTGTAAGTTGTCTTTATCCTTTTATGCAGTATATGTGCTGCATTGTCTTTCCTCTTGTTGAGTATGTGTATCGTTAGAGAGGCTGTAAGGGCCGGTTCACATCAGCGTTCGCTTTCCATTGAGGGGTTCCGTCGGAGGTTTCCGTCGGAAAAACGGAAACCTGCCGGAACAGTGACAAACGGAAGCCATTAGCAATGTTTCCATCACCATTGATATCAATGGTGATGCAAACGGAAGCTAAGGTTTCCGTTTGACTTTCCGTTGCGGGGTTCCACGACGGAAACCTCAGACGGAGCCCTTCAACGGAAAGCGAACGCTGATGTGAACCGGCTCTTAAACATTGACAATGCTGGCAGTTGTTTGATTTCTGTGATATGCCCCCTGCTAAAACTCAGATTTCAAAATAGCAACAACAACTGAAGGACTTGGGGTAGGGGGAATTTGATGGCTCTTTGATTCCTCCGCACTTTTTAACTTGAGGGTATGTTCACACGGCTTATTTCAGCTGTTTTTTTGGGCCATAAACTCCCCGAAAAATGGCTGAAAATACGGAGGCTGAACAGCTCCAAACATCTGCCCATTGATTTCAATGGGAAAAACTGCGTTTCGTTCTGTTGAAAAAACTGTGTGTAAAAAAACGCCCCGTAAAAAAAAGTGCATGTCACTTCTTGAGCCGTTTTTGGAGTCATTTTTCAATGTCTCAATAGAAAAACAGCTCAAAAAACGTCCGTAAAGAACGCCTCAAAGGACACTTGATGCTTTAAAAACGGCTGAAAATCAGAGGCTGTTTTCCCTTGAGAACAGCTTCGTATTTTACAGCCGTTTTTAGATTAGAGTGTAAACATACCCTTAGGGCCTGTTGTATGATCAGCATATATTAAAAAACCTATTTATGAATTTAGCCGATAAATGGCACTGGCATAGAGTAAGTGAAGGTAGCACTCGTAGCTGAGGAATGTAATTCGAGGCTTTGGTGCCCGTAGTTTAGAAAGGCAAATGAATATGTAACAAATAATTGGCTGGATGCCGCTCACATGGTCTGTATTATCTCTCTACATTATATCTTTGCGTGTACATTTTTAATAATTAATTTTTCCCAATAAATGATGGCAGTTAGGAAAAAAATTATTATTTGAAATTAATTTGAGATTCTTGGGCAGGTACTATGTTTTTCAGCATTATCTTTGAAAATTCAGAAAGAGACAAATGAAATTGGTTGGAATTTCTAAACAATGATTGAGATATATAAACATTCTTATTGTTTTATAGCAAAGTGAAGTAAAACAGAATTGTACTTAATAAATATTTTATACCCTTACAATTACATGTTTGATTTTCTTGGTAGAATCAGCAATAAAGAATGTCAATCAATACATTGTATTATTGACATATTACCAATTATAAAGTAAATAAGAGACATTCTAGTGGCGATAAAAACATAGTTGGCGTAATTTATCAAAAACCCTTAAAGAAAAAACTGACTTTGTTGCCCATAACCAATCACAGTGTAGCTTTCTTTTTCCACAGTAGTGTAGGAAATTAAATCAGAACTCTGATCGGTTTCTATGGTCAACAAGACCAGTTTTTCTTTTAGACAATTTTGATCAATGATAGTGTTTTGTAAATACCTTTTGTAACTGAAGGTTTTGATAAATTGGCGTTTTTGTCTAACTCTTAGATGGTTCTTCCTTTTTATTCACAAAATTCAGATATAGAATAGCAGAAGGCATACATATATCAAATAAATGTAACTGGATATATCATCCCTAAACATATCACGGGTATGCCATGTGGAAAAAATATTTAAATGGTGCAACTCACCAGCATAGAATCTTTATACCTACAAAAAAACTACATGAGAACTAACACCGCCATAAATAACAAAATCTTAAAAGCTTTATTTCATTACATATAAGACATAATGGACAAGGCTGAATCACCGAGATGAAACATGGTATATGAATAAACCCCATTGTTAGAATAAGTGTGCTAAAGGAAGTGAGCACACATGGATGTAGCAGGATATTAATGTGAAAGACCATTATGCTGAAACATGCATCGGGGTGCCCTCCCGGTTTGAAACGACCATGGATGGGTATGTATTGGGGAACTTCATTCTCAGAATGTTTTTTGATTGCTTTGATTAATGACACTGCTATCCTGCATTGCTATCCTGCTACATCCATGTGTACTCACTTTCTTGATCATGTATACTTACTAATTATTACAAGGGACATGTAATGTTGGGGTAGGGAGACAGACAGGTGAGCCCTAATCTACTCGCCACTCAGTCCCTGCCTACTTGCAACGACCCGCCCTAGGCGACGGGGTACAACTGGGCGACGGTCCCTACACTCAATAGGTGCACGACAGACAAACAGACCAGGGTACAAAGAAGCCAGGGAAATGGGGAAGTTGCCCACGGGAACACCGTGAGCAACAAGCAAAGTGAACGAGCCAAGTCAAACCGGGAGATGAGCGAGGTACAAAAACGCAGAGCAGAAGAGTGGTCAGTAACGCCAAGGTCAATCACAAGGTTTCCTCGAGGGAGCCAAGGACGGGAAGCAGCGTTTAAGGAGGGAGGCATGAAACACGTTGTGTACTCGAAAAGATGGGGGCATCTCCAGTCGGAAGGAGGCAGGGTTAAGGACTTCATTGACCTTGTATGGCCCTATAAACCGGGGAGCAAACTTCTTGGACGGGACTTTAAGGCGCAAATTTTTTGACGATAGCCACACCAGATCCCCAACCACAAACAAGGGGTTAGCAGAACGTCTTCTATCTGCCTGAGTCTTTTGTATGCTCTGGGACGCCTCTAGGTTCTTCTGAACCTGGGCCCAGACTGTGCACAGTTCCCGATGAACGACATCTACCTCGGGATTGTTGGAACTACCAGGTGAAACAGAGGAGAACCGTGGATTAAACCCAAAATTACAGAAAAAGGGGGAGACCCCTGACGAGTTACTGACCCGGTTATTAAGGGAAAATTCGGCGAGGGGAATGAAGGAGACCCAATCATATTGACAGTCAGAGATAAAACACCTTAAATATTGTTCTAGAGACTGATTAGTCCTCTCAGTTTGGCTATTAGTTTCAGGATGGAAGGCAGAGGAGAAGGACAGATCAATCTCCAACTTTTTACAGAAGGCTCTCCAAAACAATGAAACAAATTGTACCCCTCTGTCAGAAACAATATTGACAGGGACCCCATGGAGACGCAGGATGTGTTTGACAAACAAGGTAGCTAACATCTTAGCATTGGGTAGTTTCTTGAGGGGCACAAAGTGGCACATCTTATTGAAGCGGTCTACTACAACCCACACCACTGACTTGCCTTGAGATGGAGGCAAATCGGTGATGAAATTCATGGAGATATGGGTCCAAGGTCTCTGGGGAACAGGCAAAGAACATCGTAAGCCCGCTGGTCGGGACCTGTGAGTCTTGGACCTAGCGCAAACTTGACAAGCGCGCGACGTAGGCCTTAACGTCTTTGAGCAACCCAGGCCACCAATAGTTTCTGGCAATGAGGTGCTTGCTACCCAGGATGCCTGGATGGCCAGATAGTGCAGAGTCATGATTTTCCCTAAGTACCCTTAGCCGGAATTGCAGGGGAACAAACAGCTGGTTTTCTGGAAGGTTCCCAGGAGCTGAACCTTGATCAGCCGCAATTTCAGAGACTAAATCAGAATCAATAGAGGAAATGATTATACCTGGAGGCAAAACACAAGCAGGATCTTCCTCCGAAGGAGGGCTGGCTATGAAGCTACGCGACAGTGCATCAGCCTTAATATTTTTAGACCCAGCCCTATAGGTGACCAAAAAGTTGAATCTGGTAAAAAATAACGCCCATCGAACTTGTCTCGGGTTTAGCCTCCGGGCAGATTCTAGGAAAACCAGATTCTTGTGGTCGGTAAGGACCGTTACCTGGTGCCTGGACATAATTATTAGACCTAGAAACTAACCAAATGGGACATATCCCTTGAAGAAATACTGTACTCAAATATAAAAAGTACAAAAAATATCTTTATTAAATATAATGACAAATAACAAATAATGGAAAGAGAGATGTGATACAATATATACGGAGACATATACAACAGGGTCAGATGTAGAAGACCATGACCAACAGAATCAACCGTCCACTAATTACCTAAAACACGCTCAAATAATAATGCACAATTCATAAGCCCAGGGGTGTGTGGTAGTAAATCCCACACATAGCAAAGTGCTACCAGCTGGAAATGCCAGTATGCAAAAGTATAATCATAACCTATACAATATGAGAGCCTACACAGTACATAATAATACGTAGGAAGAGCAGCTTATAAACGTATATAAGTATACATATGATGATACGTATAGAGACAGCACAATATGTAGAAATACGTGGAAGGTGCAGCTAAATAAGTATACATATAATAATGCGTACAGAGCCGACACGATACAAAATAGTAGGTGAAAGGTGCAGCTATTGACGTATATAAATAGTATTGCGGCTCAAATAGTATTACGGCTCGAATAGCCAAGAGAGGTATAGCTGCCTTTGCTAGACAAAATAGTCCAATACTTGTAAAGGCTACAGAAAGCTGGAAAAGCACATAAACATACCCTGAGACATATTGGAGAGCGTGAAGGGTCAGAAGAACTGGATGGGTGAACAAGCGCCTCGACGTGCGTTTCGCCCGATAGACCGGCTTCGTCAGGAGGCTGGACATAATTATACCCACCCGCTGGCTCTCAGAAACAGAGGAGTGGGGCTTTAAGCGAAAATAGAGCCTACAACTCTCCCGAAAGGAGAAAAAGGTCTTCCGGTCCCCTGATAACCGGTCAGGCAGCTTGAGGTGGGGTTCAAGAGGTGAGGTGAGGGGCACTACCAGGGTAGCATCAGGCTGGTTGTCCCTCTGAGCCTGGGCCTGGACCTGTAGGGAGAGGCCCTGCATTTGCTGAGCCAGGGTCTCAAGGGGGTCCATAGTAGTGTCAGGGACCAAGGTAAACTAGGTATATGGGCTTGTGATTATGTAATGTTGGGGTAGGGAGACAAACAGGTGAGCCCTAATCTACCCGCCACTCAGTCCCTGCCTACTTGCAACGACCCGACCTAGGGGACGGGGTACAACTGGGCGACGGTTCCTAGACTCAATAGGTGCACGACAGACAAACAGACAAGGGTACAAAGAAGCCAGGGAAATGGGGAAGTTGCCCACGGGAACACTGTGAGCAGCAAGCGAAGTGAACGAGCCAAGTCAAACCAGGAGATGAGCGAGGTACAAAAACGCAGAGCAGAAGAGTGGTCAGTAACGCCAAGGTCAATCACAAGCAGAGGATAAGTAGTTCAAGATGCTGCAGCAGGGCCAGGAAACCAGCAGAGAAGAATCACAAGCAAAGGAGGAACAGGAAAGGCAGGTATAAACAGACAGAGGGCGGGAGCTAGCTCCGTCTGGCCAGGCTATGATAGGCTCTCCCACTCCTAAATCTGCCATCCTGGGTGGTGGAAGATGGAGTCAGTCTTACAGACATAGAAGCAGGTGCAGACTGATTACCTATGGGCGTCGACACAGAAGTTGTGTCTGGCAGATCCTTTACAGGACAATTTGATTTGTAGGTTTGTCTGCTTTCTTGCTTATGTATGAACACTCTGCTTATTCCCTTTTGTACTCTGCACTTTATTTTAGCACACATATTCCCTCATTGGAGTTTATTCATATCCCATATGGTTTATCCTGACGATGCTGCCTTGTCCATTGTGTGACTCATTTATTTATTTATTTTTCTTGTTCAAAATTTTTATTGGTTTTAAAACAAACAAGTATAAAACACAGTTGGAAGAAATACCTCCACAAGAAAGAAAGAAAACAACAAATAAGGGCAAAGCCCCAACAAGGAGGTGAGCACCACATCCTATGACAAGCGAGGGTATACATCAGCAGCGTGCAGAAGCATAATGAGCAGCAGCATTGCATAAAAATAAAATAGAAACGTACCCAAACTTAGTCTCTTACACAGCATTAAGAGTAACGGCATCCTATAAGCGCAATCACAGGGAGCGAGGCTTCTCTCAATTAGATAGGGGAGGGGGAAGGAAAAATAGGAGGAGGACAAACAAGGGAAGAAGAGGGATATGGTAGCGCACAGGTCATGGTGAGCCTGGACTCCAGTTCCGGATTATTATGAGTACAGAGAAGCAAGAGCAGTTATTCGTATAGCAGAAGCATGGTGGAAGCGGGCAAAAAACCACAAAGGAGCACGCAATGTCTCCTCTGTCTAATGTTCATAAGAAGGTGGGTTGGGTCTCAAGTCACTACATTGAGATTTGTGGGAGAAGAGAGAAACATAATCCGATGGGACCATGTGGACGTGTGTCGTGTAGAGGCACCTGGGGAATGTGACATCAGGTGTTTAATTCTCTGTATCAAGGCAACCTCCTGGAACCACTCGTCCAACGCTGGAGGATCCACCATTTTCCATTTATGTGGGATGACTGACTTTGCAGCCTGGAGGAGGTGTCTGGTTAGAGACCTTTCATATATGAGTAATGGCAAAGGGAACATGAATAAAAGAGCCGCCTCAGGGGAATCGGTGACCAAGACCCCAGTGACTTCTGATATGATTCTGAGTGCAGCAGCACAAAAGCTCCGCAAGGAGGGGCAACCCCACCAAATTTGAGAAATGGAGCCACCTGTGGATGCACAGTGCCAACAATTGTCTGGTACGGATGGATACCTTTTATGAAGGGCAGTAGGGACCCGATACCACCTAGAGATGATTTTATAACTGGTTTCCTGA
Organism: Rhinoderma darwinii; assembly: GCF_050947455.1. Lineage (NCBI taxonomy): Eukaryota > Metazoa > Chordata > Amphibia > Anura > Rhinodermatidae > Rhinoderma > Rhinoderma darwinii. The sequence continues at coordinate 254,601,455 of NC_134687.1, read as the reverse complement.
GCCCGTATAGCTATGGAGGCTTTTTGGGAAAGGAAAAAACATGACTCATTTTTTTTATCTGTCTTATATGTAAGTTAATATAGCTTTTGACAATTTAACCCCTTGCTGTCGCTGCCAGTTTTTGTTTTAATGCCGGAGCCATATTTTTATAATCTAACATTAATAACTTTATGTGTTAATGAAACGCATTTGCCTGTCAAAGTGATTCTGAGATAGTTTTTTTTTCATGATACATTGTACTTTATAGTGATGGTGGTACATTTTTGGCATTATGTTTTGTGTTTTTTAATTTTTTTAAAATGCAACGTTTACTGAAAATTTTGAAAAATGAGCAATTTTTTTAAAATTTCAATTATTCTGCTTGTAAGGGACCTGTTAAGTTCTGAACTGGCTTTGAGGGATCTATATAATTAAAAAAAAACATAAATGACCCCACTTTGTTAACCCTGTAGGTGTTCCACAGGAATTAAAGCAACATGGAGGTGAAATGTCAAAATTTTATATTTTTTTGCAGATTTTCCATTTGTATCCAGTTTTTGTTTGTGCAACAAAGCAAGGGTTAACAATAAAGCAAACCTCAATATTTATTACCCTCATTCTGCAGTTTGTAGAAATAGCGCATATGTGACCCTAGTGCGCCAGTTGACTCAAACACAGTCTTCGGAAATGAAGGAGCACCTTATGTATTTTAATGCCTTGATTTTATTAGGATGTTCTTAGGCACCATGTCACATTCGTTGAGCTCTTACAGTACCAGTACAAAGGAAAATCCCAAAAAGTGACCCCATTTTGGAAACTATCCCTCCAAGGAATTTATCTAGGGATATAGTGATCGTTTGGACACCACAGGTGTTACATAGAAGTTACTGTACAAATGAGAGATTGCATTTTCTCAACTAAAACGTCGCTTTTGTCCCACATTTTTTATTTTCACCAGAGGTAATAGGAGAAAAAGCACCCGAAAATGTGTTACGCAATTCCTGAACTCGGAAATACCCCATATGTGGTCGTGAATCGCTGTATGGGCACATGGCAGGGCTCAGAAGTGACAGAGCGCTATTTGACTGGACGAGTTATCAGGCACTATGTCGCATTCCTTGAGCCCTCAAAGTACCAGTACAATGGAAATCCCCAATAAGTGACCCCATTTTGGAAACTACACCCCTTAAGGAATTTATTTAGGGGTGTAGTTATCGTTTTGACCCAACAGGTCTTACATAAAAGTTATTAACACTGGGCCGTGAAAATGACAAATTGCAATTTTTCCACTAAAACGTCACGTTTTCCCCATATTTTACATTTTCACAAGAAGTAATAGGAGAGAATACACCCCACAACTTGTTACACAATTTCTCCTGAAAATGGAAATACCCCATATGTGGTCGTAAACTGCTGTATTGGCACACGGCGAGGCTCTTTGGCTTTTAGAGCAAAGATTTTGCTAGAATGGTTTTAGGCCGCCATGTTGCATTTGCAGAGCCCCTGAGGTATCAATACAGTGGAAAACCCCAAAAATTATGCCATTTTGGAATCTACACCCATAAAGGAATTAATCTAATGGCCTAGTAAACTTTTCCTCAGGTGTTTGTTAGAAATGGTCCATGAAAAATTAAAAATCCCATTTTCTCCAATAATATGTGGTTTTAGTCCCAATTTTTTTCCTTAATGCATAATAGGAGAAATAGCACGTCAAAAGTTTGTACACAATTCACAATTTCTACCGAATAAGGCAACACTCCATATGTAAACATAAACTGGTGTTTACACACCAGTTTACACACGGTAGGGCTCAGAAGTGAAAAATCACTATGCAATATTTGAGGCCTACTATGGTGGTATTTATCACAGTGTGCCATTATTACGATTTGAGGAGTCAAAATATTACAAACCCCACAGAATAACCCAGTTTTAGAAACTACACCCCACAAGGAATTAATCTAGGGCACACATGTCAAACATAAGGCCCACGGGCCGAATCCGGCCGCCACATCATTTTGTGTGGCCTGCGATGTCTGCTGCATGTAAAAACCTGAATCAGGTTTTTAGATGCAGTCAGGGTTGCCAACCGTCCGTAAATTTACGCATAGTCCGCAATAAAAGGTGTTTGTCCGGCAGAAAAAAAGCACCGTCTGGGATTTTTTCTCATTCTCCCATAAGGTGGCACTGTGCATGCGACAAAAGGTACATGCACAGTGCAAAGGGAAGAGTAGGCCACAGGCATATTTTCAGATTCCACTTGACTTCTGTGGAATCTGAAGATATGCAGACCGCTGCCAAGTGAATGACAGTCTGAGTGAGGTCGGTGCTAGGAGTGGACCAGTCCTGTCACCTGACCTGTCACTTGACCTTCGGTCAGACCGCCGCCATCACATGACCTGCTGCTCCTGATGGTGAGTCACAGGCTACCACTTTCCGCTCTTGGTGCTGTGTGGCATTAAATACCATGGGGGGGCTGTGTGGCACTAAGTACAAGGGGGGGGGGCTGTGTAGCACTAAGTACAAGGGGGGCTGTGTGGCACTAAGTACAAGGGAGGGCTGTGTGGCACTAAGTACAAGGGGGGCTGTGTGGCGCTAAGTACAAGGGGGGCTGTGTGGCGCTAAGTACAAGGGGGCTGTGGGGCACAAAGTACAAGGGGGGCTGTGTGGCACTAAGTACAAGGGGGGCTTTGTGGCACTAAGTACAAGGGGGGGCTGTGTACAAGGGGGGGCTTTGTGGCACTAAGTACAAGAGGGGGCTGTGTGGCGCTAAGTACAAGAGGGGCTGTGTGGCGCTAAGTACAAGGGGGGCTGTGTGGCACTAAGTACAAGAGGGGCTGTGTGGCACTAAGTACAAGGGGGCGGTGTGGCGCTATCTACAGGGGGCTCAACTGGGCCATTATTACTGTGTGGTGGCACGGTTACTGAGCGGGCCTTGTGGTTGTCTTCAAAGGGCTGATTGTAATTGTAAGACTGTATAAATGTTACTACTCCTTAATAGTTGAGCGAGCTGTTACATTTATACAGTCTTACAATTACAATCGGCCCTTTGAAGGCAACCATAAGGCTGATGTGGTGAAAATGGGTTTGAAACCCCTGATCTAGGGGTACGTATAATGAGAATTGTTAGCATGTGACTGACACCTATCCTGGTATTCAACTGGAGAAGTATAGTGAGAGTTTAAGTAGGCAGCCTGGAAATTCTGCACTAGATGAAGGTGAACTGGCAGGTCCCACTGCCAACCTACCCACCATTCCATAAAATGCAGCCCAGAAAATAAATGTATTAAAAACCTCTGTTTTTTTTTTTTTTTTGCTGAGGTAACACATCTACTCTGCATTTTATCATCTCAACCTACTTTACAACCAGGGTGAGAGGGACACTTCCTCCATTACTATTCCAGCTGCCTAGAGGTTGTAGTGTACTGGGTATAGCGAGAATATTTAGTTTACTTTGAGGGTTTTACTAATATTACAATGAGCAAAGGGGCTTGTCAGTGAAAAAGAAATAATTATGGCCAATATGCAAGATAGAAGGGTGGAAGAAGAATTAAAAAAAAAAAAGAAAATTAAAAATCTAAAGAAGTGTGGTAAATTTTCAAACGCTGAAGACACAATCCGAGGTTTGTGGGACACGTTTCACACATATATCTTGTGTCCTTCCTGATACCCTGTTTTGAGCACACGTGGAATATTTTTTGGGGCCTCTGTTTTTTTTTCAGTGGGGGGGGGACTTCTGTGATGAAATGTTGGCCGTGAACAATCTTTTTGACATTGCTGCTAGATGTACTGCCCTCTGCTTCCTGGTCAGCAAATAACAGGGATTTGATTACCCTTTCCTAAATTGTAGGGACCTATCCCTACTGCCAACATATCTTTACAAAACAAAGGTGTTGTATATTGACATTTGTGTCAGGTGGACAGACAGCTTTATATACCATACCTTTGTTTTGCGCATGGCGCTGTATGGCTTGATGAATTAATCTGAAACATCAAAGCTACCCATTCATTTATTGCAGTCCTGTACGCACAGGGTTTGAGGGCTTGGGTGTTCAGCCTGCGTAGAAGGACAAGGCTGCTGCTGCTGCCATCATTAATGGTGGCCAGGATCAGGACGTCTCTTTTGTCTCTGTATCTGAGGAGCATCAGATCTTCGCTTCAGACGGCCCTGCTCTCTCCCACCCTTAACGACTGTCCCAGAAGAGTTTTGGGGAGGCCTTTCAGTTTTTTCCGGATTGTGCCACAGGCCAATGGGAATCGGGACGCATGGACTTTGAGCAAAGGGACACTATTATAGAAATTATCTATGTATAAATGTGCAGATGCACAAGGTCCCGCACAATCTTCCCACTGACTCCTAGGAAGGGGGCGGGGGGGCCTTTAGGCAGATACATTTTAGACTCTGAAGCAATGGGTATACCTGGTGGTAGTCTCACAGATTTTGTATCATTTTATACCGTACCGGGCCCTTTTGTTTGAAAGGTACTGCCTAAACCTGAGCCTTCCCTTTAAAACATGCAAGGGATTCATTTTGGTCAATTATTGGCCTTATTTTGAAGAGCCGGTCAAAATGTGGGGCATCTGACAGTGGGCAGCAACTGTTGTCAATAAAATGCAAAAATTTAGTTATCGCCTCAAAGGGTGTCCTCCTCATTATTGTTCCGTACAGAGGGGAGCTGTATAGTTTATCAGGGGCCCAGTAATGTCTAATAGTGGACTTTTTTATAATGCCAAAGCTTAAAAATATGCCCAACAAATTTACACAGCTCTGCTGCATTTGTTGGAGTCCAATTTTAGCCTCTGGCATAGTAGGAGTCAGGGTCTTGGGAGATAAACTGAGCAGTATAAATGTTCGTCTTTATTAGGGAGTCAGAAAAGAAAAGGGAAAAATAATCAATGGCCCCGAACCCTGTGGCATCAAATTGAATACCTGAGGAGGCTGTGAAATCACAGGCACTTGGCGGCTATAATTGTCCGCAGCTACCCATGACAAATCGGGCATAGGAGGACCTGCAACTCTTCAGGGTCAGTTTCGCAAGATACGGAATCAATGAAAGCACAAACTGCTTCATCTGCACTTGTTGCTGAGTCCGTATCTGAGCATAACAATTTGTATGCCTCATCAGCGGTGTAAAGCCTTTGGGCCATACTTTAACTTTCTAACAGTGCAGGAGCGACTGGCCACAATTTTTTCCCCACGGCCTCTGCTCCGGTTCCTGCGCCCTCCATTCCCTCATGCTCATCCCGAGCTCCACTTACCAGATTCGGACGCTCTGCTGGCCCTGGGCGGCATCAGGTAAGTGCATCCCTTACCTCCCTCCGTGGCCATCATCCTCGATGTGCAGCTGCAGCCACTAGAGGGCGCGCGCACGCTGACTCGTCCTTTCTTAAAGGGCCATCGCGCGTCTTGATTCAAAGACTTCCTATTTAAGGATCCTCCTTCCTCTGATCCATATTTGTTCAACCAAGTTTCCCGTGAGCTTCCCTGTACCCTGGTTCTCTGTTTCCATCCCTTCTGCCTTTGTCTGGATTTCCCGTTGTGACCTCTGCCTGAAATTGACTATCCTTGCCTGCCGCCTGCCTTGACCTATTGCTATCCATACCCGTTATGACGTCTGCTGCCTGTCCTGACTTCTGGCCTCACCATCCGACCGCCTCTAAACCCGCTCTGCCAAGCGTTGCCCTGGGTTCCAAGCACCATCTCCCAGACGACACAGAGGATCCACAAACAAACCGATGAGAACCGTTATACCTACCAAATTCTAAATGAGAGATGCTATTGCTAACTAACCGTGACCCCGGGCAGTGGGCAATCTAGGGGTATGCAGCTGGGTACAGGTAATGACAGGCTATGACAGGTCTGATGACAGTACAGACTGGCCAATCATCGTTCCCTGGCACGAGCCCATTCTGATTGGTCCCATTCCGGCATTTCCTGCCCGGCAACTCTGCTTTAGAGCTAAGTTGCCGGTTCTGTCACGGTGTAGCTTGACACAGTGACAGTTTAAAGTACTGACGTGCCTGGTACGTCGGATTACACTAAGTCACTTGCAATCCCGTACCAGGCACGTCATTTTGCGGGAAGGGGTTAATATCTATGACCATGTTTGGTGTCATGGTTTTTTTTTCTTTTGTAGGTGTGTATATATATATATATATATATACATATATATATATATATATATATATATATATATATATACCTTTTACACGCATTACATAGGCCCCCTTCAAATATGCCAGTAAGGTGCAGAATGGATGAACGGAAATCAGGGTTTTCATATTACCAAACTGTTAATATTTGAGGTTTTATGGTATTTTTAACGACCAGCTATGTTAACCCCTTAGCGCACCAGGATGCACTGGTACGTCCAGGTGCGGGGTGTGATGTTTTGAGCGCGCTCCATATGCTGCAGGTGTCGGCTGTGTTTTACAGCCAAGACCTAGGACTAACAGCCAGGAGCAGTGATCACGCTGTTCCTGGCTGTTTAACCCCTCAAATGCTGCCGTCAGACCGGAGCATCTGAGGCGTTGAAAAGAGGGGGGCAGCCCCCTCCGACAGCTCATCGCCCCCCCCCCGCAACAAGATGGGGGGTGATGATGGTTGTTATGGCAGCCCAGGGGCCTAATGAAGCCCCCAGCGCTGCCTTCACTCTGCCTCTGTTAAGGAGGCTTTGTCACCACATTATAAGTGCCCTATCTTGTACATAATGTGATCGGCGCTGTAATGTAGATTACAGCAGTGTTTTTTCTTTTAGAAAAACTATCATTTTTGACGGAGTTATGACCTACATTAGCTTTATGCTAATGACTTTCTTAATGAACAACTGGGCGTGTTTTACTTTTTGACCAAGTGGGCGTTGTGAAGAGAAGTGTATGACGCTGACCAATCAGCGTCATACACTTCTCCCCATTCATTTACACAGCACATAGTGATCTAGCTAGATCACTATGTGCAGCCCCATACACACACATTAACGTTACTCAAGTGTCCTGACAGTGAATAGACATCACTACCACCCAGGACATGATGTCTATTCAGAATCCTGACACTTCGGTAATGTTTGTGTGAGATTTACAGAAAGGCAAGCGTAATCTCACGAGATTACGCTGTATACTGTAATTTAAAACGAGATTACGCTTGCCTTGCTGTAAATCTCACACAAACATTACCGAAGTGTCAGGATTCTGAATAGACATCACGTCCTGGCTGGTAGTGATGTCTATTCACTGTAAGGACACTTGAGTAACGTTAATGTTTATGACCTTGACCTTGCTGTAAGTGATCTAATTGCCATGTAGTAGAATATTATTCTACCCGCAGCCGGGCGTGCAATAAAACGTTAGCGGGGCCTTCATGAGACATGCAGAATACTAGGTAGCTTTATCTTAGAGTAAGGAGGATAGTAAAAAAATTAACTTGCTTATATTGAAGATTGGATTATTTAGAATATTTGGTTAAGATTTTGATTTAGGTTTCATTATCTTTTTCCCATCTCTGGAAAATTTCTCTTGTTTTCTAAAAAATAAATAGATCAATTAAATGATAAATACAAGTGAAAACAGAAACTAAAATTTCACTGGGGAATCCAGCCAGAAAGCATGTCTACACTACATTTTACAGCTAATATCTGATTTTTGATTGTTCAGTATGTTTGTAGATACAGTACTTATTTCATTATGTATCTTGGCCCTGCCTTATAGAATATATTATGATCCAGAGCTGCATTCACAATTCTGCTGTTTGCGACTGGTGACTGTCGACTAGCTTGTTGACAGATATGTCCCTAAGGGCACAATCAGATGTGGCGGAATTGCTGTTAAATTCCGCTGAGGACAGCCCGCAGTGGAATTCTGCAGCAGCCGTTTTTTACATTTGTTTCTATACATTTTTAGGAAACTTAGTTCAGACTTTGTGGAAAATAACTGTGCGGAAATGAGGCTACGGTGCAGAATTTTCCCTCCGCAACATGCTCATTACATTACGAAGAAGAAGCGGAATTTCACTGCGTATTTCAGCCTTTGCAATGCAAAAACTGAAATCTGTGGCAAGTCCGCTGTGATATCTGCAACATCTTAATTACCTGTCAAATATGCAAATGTTGCTGCAGATTTGTTGCGTAATTGCCCCGAATCTGCACCAACATTTGCAGCGGAAAACTTCCGCCACGTCTGAACATGGCATAACAGCTTAACCCCTTCGTGCTCAGCGACGTACTATTCCGTCGCGCTAACCAATACGTTCGCGCTCAGCGACGGAATAGTACGTCGCGGGAGTAACGCCCATTTCGGCCGTCCTCCCGACACATACAGGAGCTGTGACAGCTGCTGTCTCGTACAGCAGCTGCCGCAGCTCTTACAGCGGGGACCGATCGCTGTGTCCACGCTGATTAAACCCTGAAAAGCCGTGTTCAATAGTGATCACTGCTTTTTAGGGTTTAAGCTACAATCGCCAGCCTGCTACGCGATAGTGACTATGGCAACCAGACACCAAACAATGGCGTCCGGCTCTGCCATCGACGGAAGCCTAGTGGGTCCTGACGAAGTCAGGACCCACTATGCTTGCTGTCAGTGAGTAGCTGACAGCTCTAATACACTGCACTACGCATGTAGTGCAGTGTATTAGATTAGCGATCAGGGCCTCCTGCCCTCATGTCCCCTAGTGGGACAAAGTAATAAAGTAAAAAAAAAGTTAAAAAAAGATGTGTAAAAATAAGAAAATAGAAGTTTTAAAAGTAAAAATCCCCCCTTTTCCCTTATCAGTCCTTTATTATTAATAAAAATATATAAACAAACAAACTATACATAATTGGTATCGCCGCGTCCATTACGGCCTGAACTACAAAATTATTTCGTTATTTATCCCGCGCGGTGAACGCCGTAAAAGAACATAATAATAAACCGTACCAGAATCACAATTGTTTGGTCACTTCACCTCCCAAAAAATGGAATAAAAAGAGATCAAAAAGTCGCATGTACCTAAAAATGGTACTGATCAAAACTGCAGTTCGTTATGCAAAAAATAAGTCCTCGCACGGCTTTCTTGATGGAACAATAAAAACGTTATGGCTCTTAGAATAAGGTAACACAAAAAGTGAATGATTTTTTACAAAACTTATTTTATTGTGCAAACGCCATAAGACATTAAAAAAAACTATAAACATCTGGTATCGCCGTAATCGTATTGCCCCGCAGAATAAAGTGAATATGTAATTTATAGCGTAAAAAAAATATATTAAAAAAGCAATAGTAGAATTGCTGTTTTTTAGTCACCACGCCACTTAAAAATAGAATAAAAACTGATCAAAAAGCCGCATTCACCCCAAGAAAACTACAATGAATTCCACTTTTGGGGGTTTTCCACTGTTTTGGCACCACAAGACCTCTTCAAACCGGACATGGTGCCTAATAAAAAGGAGGGCTCAAAATCCACTAGGTACTCCTTTGCTTCGGAGGCCGGTGCTTCAGTCCATTAGCGCACTAGGGCCACATGTGGGATATTTCTCAAAACTGCAGAATCTGGGCATTAAGTATTAAGTTGCGTTTCTCTCGTAAAACCTTTTGTGTTATAAAAAAAATGGTATAAAGAGGATTTTCTGACAAAAAAAAAAGTAAATTTCACCTCTACTTAGCTCTAAATTCCTGTGAAACACCTAAAGGGTTCATAAACTTTCTAAATGCTGTTGTGAATACTTTGAGGGGTCTAGTTTCTAAAATGGGGTGTTTCATAGGGGTTTCTAATATATAGGCCCCTCAAAGCAACTTCAGAACTGAACTAGAACCTAAAAAAATAAATAAATTAGGCAATACTTCGCTTCTTACATTATGAGCCGTGCCCATCCCGAGATGACCCCAGTTTTGACCGTTTGTATAAACGGAGACCCCTATTAGACCGTTTCAGTGCCCGGTTTTCCCAAGCATTCACCCCCGAGAAGTGTATTTCTATTGATGAGTCCTTGGTAGATTTTAAATGGAGGGTTCAATTCTGCGAGTACCTGCCGGGTAAGAAGGCAAGGTATGGCGTGAACATGTATAAGCTGTGCGAGAGTGCATCAGGCTATACCTACAAATTTAGGATATATAAAGGGAAGGACACCACTATTCAACTCCCATAATGCCCCCCCTTACTGGGAGTTAATGAAAAAATTGTGTGGGATTTGGTGCACCCACTGTTGGACCAGGGTTACCACCTCTACCTGGATAATTTTTATACCATCGTCCCACTCTTCAACTGCCTCGCTTCCAGTCCTGTGGCATGCGGCACTGCTAGAAGAAACCGGAGAGGCCTCCCTAAGACTCTGCAGGGCAAAAAAGAAGGGGTGAAAGCAGGGCACATTCTAGCAGCAACATATTGTGTGTCAAGTACAAGACAAGAGAGATGTCACACCAGTACCCATGTACCTGTACGAGGTACCAGTACAGAGACCCCCAAACCAGACTGCATCCTGGGCTACAATTGGTACATGAGAGGGGTGGACTTGTCAGATCAAGTCCTGAAGCCCTACAGCGCCATGCGGTGTGGTATAAGAAGCTGGCCCGGGCACCTCATACTGATGGCATTGTACAATGTGTACGTGCTACGTCGATGTACAGGCCAGAGGGGAACTTTCCTGGAATTTCAAGAGGTGGTTATCAAGAACCTATTCTTTAGGGACCAGGAAGGGGGGGGGGGGCAACCAGTACTTCTGGAAGCGAGGCCACACGCATCGTACCAGGGCAACACTTTCCAGGAGAAGTTCCCCAAACTGGCAAGAAGGGAAAAAGTCAAAAAGAGGTGCAAAGTCTGCTATAAGAGGGGGATAAGGGAGGACACAATATATCAATGTGACACGTGTCCCGAAAAACCAGAGCTCTGTATTCAAGAGTGTTTTAAAATGTATCATACATCCCTTGGTTTATAATTTACCCCAATTTTACTTACCCTGATGTACTCCGCACAGCTTATCCCCCTCATCTTTCCCCTCTGGGCTCTGCCGTGTGCCCAGGCATCTGATAACAGCCACATGTAGGGTATTGCCATACCCGGGAGAACCCACATTACAGTTTATGGGTTGTATGTCTCCGGTCAAAATGCTCACTACAGCTCTAGATAAATGTCTTAAGGGGTGTAGTTTTTCAAATGGGGTCACTTCTTGCGGGTTTCAACTGTACTGGTACCTCAGGGGCTTCTGCATACATGACTTCGCACCAGAAAATCCCCAGTAGGCCAAATGGTGGTCCTTTCGTTCTGAGCCCTCCCATGGGCCCAAACGGCAGTTTATCACCACAAATGGGGTATTGCTGCACTCAGGACAAATTGCGCAACAGAATGGGGTATTTTATTTCTTGTGAAAATAAGAAATTTTCAGCCAAAACTACATATTATTGGAAAAAAATAATTTTGTTTTAATTCCCAGCCCAATTCAAATAAGTTCTGTGAAAAAACTATGGGGTCAAAATGGTTACAACACCCATAAATGAATTCCTTAAAGGGTGTAGTTTCCAAAATAGGGTAACTTCTGGTGGGTTTCCATTGCTTTGATACCTCTGGGGCTCTGCAAATGCGACATGGCACCCGAAAACCAATCCAACAAAATCTGGACTCCAAAGAACAAAAAGCGCTCCTTTTCTTCTGAGCCCTCGCATGCGCCCAAACGGCAGTTTATCACCACAAATGGGGTATTGCCGCACTCAGGACAAATTGGGCAACAAAATGTATTATTTTATTTCTTGTGAAAATAAGAATTTTTGAGCTAAAACGACATATTATTGGAAAAAATATATTTTTTTTTAATTCCCAGCCCAATTCAAATAAGTTCTATGAAGAAAGTATGGTGTCTAAACGGTCACATTACCCATAAATGAATTCCTTGAGGGGTGTAGTTTCAAAAATGGGGTCACTTCTGGTGGGTTTCCATTGCTTTGATACCTCTGGGGCTCTGCAAATGCGACATGGCACCCGAAAACCAAACCAGCGAAATCTGCACTTCAAAGAACACACAGCGCTCGTTCACTACTGAGGCCTCCCATGGGCCCAAACGGCAGTTTATCGCCACAAATGGGGTATTGCTGCACTCAGGAGAAATTTGGCAACAAAATGGGGTCTTTTGTTCCCTGTGAAAATAAGAAATTTTGATAAAAAATGACATCTTATTGGAAAATATGTCATTTTTTTAATTTCACAGCCCAATTCAAATAGGTGCTGTGAAAAAACTGTGCGGTAAAAATTGCAACAACAACCATATTTGAATTCCTTGCGGGGTGTAGTTTCCAAAATGGGGTCACTTCTGGTGGGTTTTCATTGCTTTGATAACTCTGGGGCTCTGCAAATGTGACATGGCACCCGAAAACCAATCCAGCAAAATCTGGACTCCAACAAACACATAGCGCTCCTTTTATTCTGAGCCCTCCCATGGGCACAAACGGCCGTTTATCACCACAAATGGGGTATTGCCGCACTAAGGACAAATTGGGCAACAAAATGGGGTATTTTGTTCCCTGTGAAAATAAGAAATTTTGATCACAAATTACATCTTATTGGAAAAAATTTCATTTTTTTAATTTCACAGCCCAATTCAAATAGGTGCTGTGAAAAAACTGTGTGGTAAAAATGGTAACAACAACCATAAATGAATTCTTTGAGGGGTGTCGTTTCCAAAATGGGGTCACTATTTGGGGATTCCTACTGTTTTGGCACCTCAACACCTCTTCAAACCTGGCATGCTCCTTAAAATATATTCTAATAAAAAAGAGGCCTCAAATTGCTTCTGGGGCTTGTGTTTTAGTCCACGAGCGCAGTAGAGCCACATGTGGGACATTTCTAAAAACTGCAGAATCTGTACAATACATATTTAGTAGTATTTCTCTGGTAAAACCTTCTGTGTTACAGAAAAAAATTGAATAAAATTGAAATTCAGCAAGAAAAATGAAATTTGCAAATTTCACCTCCACTTTGCTTTAATTCTTGTGAAATGCCTGAAGGGTTAAAAAACTTTCTAAATGCTGTTTTGAATACTTTGAGGGGTCTAGTTTTTAAAATGGGGTGTTTTATCAGGGTTTCTAATACATAGGCCCCTCAAAGCCACTTCAGAACTGAACATGTACCTTTAAAAAAAAGGCTTTTGAAATTTTCTTAAAAATATGAGAAATTGCTGTTTATGTTCTAAGCCTTGTAACGTCCAAGAAAAATAAAATAAATGTTCAAGAAACAATGCCAATCTAAAGTAGATATATGGGAAATGTGAAGTAGTAACTATTTTGGGTGGTATAACCGTCTTTTTTACAAGCAGATGCATTTAAATTCTGAAAAATGCTTTTTTTTCAAAATTTTCTCAAAATTTTGCAATTTTTCACCAATAAACACTGAATATATCGACCAAATTTTACCACGAACATGAAGCCCAATGTGTCACGAGAAAACAATCTCAGAATTGGATAGGTTTAATCATTCTAACGTTATTACCACATAAAGTGAAATATGTCAGATTTCAAAAATGGGCTCTGAGCCTTAAGCCCAAACTAGGCTGCGTCCTTAAGGGGTTAACTGGAGTCCTGTTCTTAAGCGGTAGTTAGATTTTTCCTACATCAGATTACTGTAGAGTGCCTAGAGGAAAGCCGACACTTCTCAGAATTCACCACAGCAGCCTCTGCAGACATTAAGGGCATGTTCACATGTGGCAGAGTTTTTCCCCTGCAAATGTTGGTGCAGATTTGGGGAAATGACGTAATGAATCTGCACCAACATTTGCATATTTGACAGGTAATTCAGATGTTGCAGAAAAGACAGCGGACTTGCCACATATTTCAGTTTTTGCATTGCAAAGGCTGAAATCCGCAGTGAAATTCTACTTCTTCTCCGCAATAGACAGTGCATGCTGCGGAGGGAAAATTCTGCAACGCAGCCTATGGTCCGCAGCGGAGTTTTCCGCAATGTCTGAACTAACTTGCCTAAAAATGTATTGAAACAAATGTAAAAAACGGCCGCTGGAGAATTCCACCTCGGACTGTCCGCAGCGGAATTCCACAGCAATTCCGCCACTTAAGGACACAGACAATTTTTGTTATTTTGTTTTTGTGTTTTTGTTTTTGTGTTTTTGTTTTTAATAGTACTATTTAATGTAGCATATAATGTACTGAAAAACTTGTAAAAAATATTTTGTTGGGTGGCATTGAAAAAAAAACTAAATTCTGCCATACTTTCTTCAGTTTAGCATTTCACTGTACAATAAAAATTGCACATTAACTTTATTTTGCGTGACAGTACAATTATGGCGATATCATATTTTTATAAGTTTTTTTTATGATTTACTGCTTCTGCAAAATAACAATTTGTTAAAAAAAATTGTGTTGCCATATTCTGAGTCCCATAACTTTATATTTCTGTCAGAAGAGCTGTGTGAGGGCCCGTTTTTTTTGGAGGGTGGGCTGTGGTTTTTTATTATTAAAGTTTTCAGGTATATACAACTTTTTCATCACTTTGTATTCCATTTTTTAGGATGCAAGGTGACCAAAGAAAACTGCAATTGATTTTTTTTTCTATAGTGTTTACCCTGCCTGTTAATTTAAAGTGGCTCTGTCACCAGTTTATAACTGCCCTGTATCCTACATAATCTAATAGGCGCTTTATTGTAGATAACAAGTTTTTTTGTTTTTTTTAAACGTTTATTTTTTACCAAGTTATGATCTTTTTTAATTTTATGCTAATTTGTCCTTAATGCCCAACTTGGCGTTTTTTTACTTTTCACCAAGTGGGCGTTGTAAAGAAAAATATATGACTCTGTATAATCAGCATCATACACTTCTCTTCATTCATGCCCAGCTTGTTTCACAGCACAGCGTGATCTCACGAGATCACGCTGTGACAGGACTTCCTCCCACAGTTCCTTCACCGGAGCGACGGAAGAGTCAACGGACATCGCCTCCAGCCGTGCCAGGACGTTTATCCAAATCTGCAGTGGCTGGAGGCGATGTCTGTTTAGTCTTCCATGGCTCCAGTGAAGGACAAGTGGGAGGAAGTCCTGTCACAGCGTGATCTCGCGAGATGACGCTGGGATGTGATACAAGCTGGGCATGAATGAAGAGAAGTGATTGGTCAGCGTCAAACACTTTTCTTTACAATGCCCATTTGGTGAAAAGTTAAAAAAAAAAGCACCCAGTTGGCCATTAAGGACAAATTAGCATAAAACTAAAAATTATCATAACTTGGCCAAAAATAAACGTTTTAAAGAAAACAAAAAACTGTTGAGATCTACATTAAAGCGCATATTAGATTAGGTAGGATATAGGGCAGTTATAAACTGGTGACAGAGCCTCTTTAAGTAACATCTTAATAGTTTGGACTTTTACAGATGCAGTGATACCAAATTTTTTTTTTTATTGCTTACATTTTTTTTTTTAACATAAAGTTGTAAAAATGTTATTAACCCCTTAATGACCGCCGATAAGCCTTTTCACGGCGGTCATTAGTGGGCTTTATTCTACAGCGCCACCATTCCACGGCGCTGCATTCGAATAAATAAACAGAGCAGGGAGCTGTCAAATCTCCCTGCTCTCAGCTGCCAGAGGTAGCTGAGGGCTGGGGGCGTCCCTGCTCGACCGGGTGAGATCGATATTAGTATCGAACTCACCCGTTTAACCCCTCAGATGCGGTGCTCAATAGCGTGCACCGCATCTGAGTGGTTTTGGAGAGAGGGAGGGAGCTCCCACTCTCCCACCGACACCCGGCGATAAGATCGCCGAGTGTCTGTGTCTCCAATGGCAGCCGGGGGCCTAATAAAGGCCCCCACGTCTGCCTGTAGTGAATGCCTGCTAGGCTATGCCAGAGGCATGTCCTAGCAGATGCCTGTCCGTTTTAAACGGACAGGCAGTTAAACACTGCAATACAATAGTATTGCACTGTATTATAATAGCGATCGTATAATCGCATAGTGAAGTCCCCTAGTGGGACTAGTATAAAAGTTAAAAAAAGTTGAATAAAGTTAATTAAAAAAAAAATGTGAGAAAAAAAAAATTAAAAACCCACTTTTTCCCCTTACAAAATGCTTTACTATAAAAAAAAACACAATAAAGCAAAAAAGTTACACATATTTGGTATCGCCGCGTCCGTAACGACCCAGACTATAAAGCTATTACATTATTTAAACCCGCACGGTGAACGCCGTAAAAAATAAGATAAAATACAATGGAAAAATTGCTGTTTTCTGTTAATCCTGACTTTAAAAAAATGTGATAAAAAGTGATCAAAAAGTCGCATCTACTCTCAAATGGTACCAATAAAAACTACAAGTCTTCCCGCAAAAAAAAAGCCCTCATACAACTGCATCGGCGGAACAATAAAATAGTTATGGCTCTTCAAATATGGAGACGCAAGAACAAATAATTTTGAAAAAAAAAAAGTGTTTTTACTGTGTAAGTAGTAAAACATACAAAATCTATACAAATTTCGTATCTTTGAATAAAGTTATTCTGTTATTTATACCAAACGGTAAACGGCGTAGATTTAGGGCGCAAAAAAAGAGTGGTGAAATTTCAGGTTCCCATGTATCCAGTAAACATTATCAACAGAAACACAGGTAAGTAGGACAATTTTGAAGCAAACATTCTGAAACTGGAAATAACATGAGTCTCCCTCCGTCACCGTCTGGACATCTCCCTTCAGTCCGGGGAAGAAGAAGTAAGGCCCCTCCTGGAACTCCTGTGTCTGCAACGACCCCTGTGAGGCAGTCCATCTCTGTGTGACTGAAGATCGCCATTATTGGCTCGGGGCAAACTGTCCACAAATTTAGCCGCCTCCCGCGGAAAATAAAACGAATCCACCCCACCACCTGGTTCAAAAACCTTGGCTGGAAACATTAAAGAAAAATGAATGCGTTTCTGGACCAAGAGTGAACAGACCGTGCTAAAAGCACGCCGCTTGCGTGTAACATCAGCAGAGTAATCTCCAAATATTAAGATTCTATGGCCTCGTATTCCGAGGATCGTCGATAGGCCTGTAACACATTTGATTTATCCACATAGTCCAGGTACTTTACAATAACAGGCCGCGGTCTTGCTGGGGCGCCATCTTGGGTAGAACCCCTCATCGGACCAACTCTATGAGCTCTCTCCGCTCTCAGCGGGGAAGGCAAACCTAGCGCCTGAGGCAATTCCACCGCACACAACTTTAGCAACTGGCCTGCAGGTATAGATTCTGGGAGACCAATAATGCGCAGATTGCTCCTTCTCGAGCGATTCTCCAGGTCATCCACTTTATCCACAAGCTGGAGATTAGAGGCAAGCACCCTCTGCACCTCCGCCTGCGTTCCCGCCAACTCATCTTCCATTCAACTGAGACGTTCCAAATCTGTAATACGTTCCGTATGAACTGAGACATCAGACTACAATTGATGTAATAACTTCGACACTGCCGCTTTCAAAGAAGCTGTAATATCTGGGGCTATGAGTTTAGCCACTTCTATGGCCAAGGTTTTGCAAGAAATGTCCATGTTATAAAGGAGAGTGTCAGGCTCACCTTCTTCCCTGGCTGGTTGCACCAGAGGAGGTTGCGATGCGGAGTGCGAGCTCGTGGTCCTGGCTGGCTCAGGCGCCATTTTCCCAAACGGCAGCGCATCTTCAGTCTGCAGGGCCTGCGAAGTGATGCCTGGGGTCCCGGTTTTCACCAGGAATCTCTCCATACGCCGGAGAGAAGCCGGTAAGTAAGATTATCGGCCCGTAGCCTGTGAACTGAAGTTAGATCCTTGGGACCCCGGTTTTTTGAGTCGGGTGAGCGGAGCTCTCTCTACTCGCGTCTGGTCATGTGCGCGCCGGAAGTAGGCGGCCTTGTTTAACTTCTATCTGTGTCTGTTGTTTGGGAAGTATACATTAACTAAAGTGTATTTTACATTGTTAATATAGTCTAGAAATTTTTCTCTTCCCATCCCTTGGTTGAACATGATGGACATGTCTTTTTTCAAATGTACTATGTAATATCACAGACCAAGATAAGAACACAACCCAAAGGATTCGCTATGGCATTATTGAGAGTGAAGGCCACAGAACTCTTAATAGCAATAAGTACTCTCTTACGGTTTAACACCAGCAGAGGTCGTGAAAATATGTGGGAAGGCTTTATTCATGCATGCAGGAGCCTTGGATTTGTGGAACTGAGTTTGATGAACTAATAAAACATCGCACTTTAGGTTACGAGCCTCTATACACAGTGAACTGAGTTTAAATAGACTATTCAGTCGATGTGCAATAATGGAGGAGATAGTTCACAGCATTTTAACTTTCAGAAAAGGGGAGCTAAACGGACGTGCATGAGACCTAATCTGCAGATTGACACAGCACCATACATGACATCAGATAACATAAAATAGTATACAAATTGACCATGACAGAATATCCCTGAAAGAAAAAAAAAAAGTGAAATCACTTACAAAATGTACCATATAAAACTCAAACATAAAAAAGTAAAGACAAAGTCTTGATGCACCAGCGCGCCGCATCATCGGGTGGAAAGAACAAAGGGAAAGAAGAACAGGAAAGGATACAGATTGGATCCTTGTGCTTACACTATGACAATAGGTTACTAGCAAACCTGAAAATACAGGTACAAGTTTCAAGCAATGTCTCCTGACTGCCCGGCAGTAGACCAGTCTTCCTTGATGCGGGAAGGTGCAGAAGCTGTAGATCGAAGATGCAGAGAGCCCTGCGGAGAGATGTTCCACTTTTTCAACAGAGAGTATTCCGAGGAAGCTACCATCAGAACTCCATTTCTAGGTATCAGGAGCCAGATACGTAACCAGCCAGATACAATAAAGCAGCCACAGCCTAGCATTGCAAGGGCCATGTTTTTTGCCCTTCCCAGCCTCGTAATATCAGTCTGTTGCCAACCCTGTGACCAACCATCACTCCAGATGGTCATGTACTGGATTGTACCTGGCTCTTCCCGATACCCTTGGTGGCGATGAGTACCAGGGTAATAATGGGGGGTTAGTGCTAGCCTTTTTTACTGGCTAGCACTAAGCCTCGCCTTAGAAATAGACGTAGTCAAACAGAAAACTGCCATTATTAAGGCACTAGTAAAATATTTTTTTTTTAAAAACCAGAGGAATAAGATAATTTTTTTTATTGAAATAAGAACTCCCCACACAACCCTCTGTCACCATTTTATTTGAAAAAAAAAACGTAGATCATCAAAGTAGTCCACCGAATCCACAACATAGTTCAATATATCGAGCGGAACCTGCAAAAAAAAATAAATATTGAAGTTAGTAGTATAAAATATAAAAATACTTATACTCACCTACAGCAGTCTTCTGTCTTCTCCCCTGCCCCGCAATAGAAACAAGACGTCAATTAAAAGTAATTCCCTTAGGCTCCATGCACACGCCCATGCCCGTAATTACGCGGACGGTCCATAAAATGAAAAAATAGGACATGTCCTATTTTTTCGCCAGGTTTCTATGGCACGGACACACTCCCGTAGACATACGGGAAGGTGTCCATCGGCCATAGAAATGAATGGGCCCGTAATTACGGACAGTAATTACGGGCGATTTTATGGTTGTGTGCATGGGACCTTAGGGCATGTGAACACGGTGCTAAAAAAAAACCCTATGTGTAAACGTGTCAAATATACTAGCATTTCTTGTGAAGCGCTTTTTAAAATAATGGCGTCTTTTATGGGTTTTGTGCATGCTTTTTGAGCTGTTTTTGACATGTAATTAGGACTCCCATTGACTATGGGAACATTTGGCGCATTTTACGTGCCAAAGAATTACGAAACCTATAGAGAAAAGAGGTCAAGTACACTCAAGATATTACAATAGAAAAACTTCTTTATTGACAAATGCAGGAAACAGGACAATTAAAAAATGAGTCATACAATGTAAATTGGCATCAGCCCATGTTGTATATGAATATTAATGGTAACACATGATATCACAACTGAGTAACACGGCCCGGGGTCAATACTGTTGTGTATTAGACGGTCTTAAAAGCATATGGCTATAAGTAACACATCATAAATAGGCGGTACAGGTGGTGCAGATCCTCAGGTTGAAAACACTATTTGCCTGTTGTGTAGAGTTTATAAACAGTATAAACAAATATATGTGGCCAATACTCATGGATGAAATCATTCATATATAAGATACACAGTTTAACAAGTGTTGTATAGTGTAAGTCGTAAGTGTGATTGGTAACACAATGTAGTATATCTAAAGCAAATACAGGTAAAGAGTCGAGGATCTGAGTCCTATTACCAGCAGATAGCCAGATGCATGGAAGGAAAGTAGTGTTACGTACCCGGATTCATGTGGACAACATGGGGGAGACGCCAGTCCCGACGCGCGTTTCGGCTGATGCCTTCGTCCGGGGATGGCGTCTTCCCGGCGGGACCCTCCCTTAAATATAGGCATGATTGGAATGTAATTGGTGTCAGTGGGTGATGTCGGAGGTACTCGGCGACAGGCCGGGGGTAGCAAGATGGCTACTCCCCACTTCCGGTACCGCGTCATCCAGGCGGAAGTGCGCGGACGCTGTCTGACAGCGCCGCCCACGTCCAACCAGGATTGAAGACTCGGCCGAAAGTGAGTGAGCCACTCCCCCACCCCCCGCCAGCGCACACCTCCTACACCCAGGTACTGCTTAGAGGGGAGATGTAAAGTAAATTGGAGGTACTGATAACATTAGCGATGGGAATATGTGAGTGCATTTAAAAAACTTGAAAACGATAATTGTTATTAGGGGATGCAAATACGACCGATATGCTGGTGAATTGGCAAGAAACAAGAGAAGAGAAGAAAACAAAGACGGAAAGGGAAAGAAAGCATATATATGTGGTGTGACTTGAGAAGACGGTCCATGATATAAATAGTTAAATAAAAAAGGGGACCGAAGAAAAGTGAATAAATGAATAAATAAAGATGTGAAAAATGTGTGGAATAATAAAGAAGTGTTATATATGTATGTATATATATAAACAAAATACAGTGTATTGTACGACTGTGTACAAAGAAATAAGTAAAGTGAAACAATGAATAAATAAATTCATAACGGTGTGAATAGTGGAAATAGATATTAATAGTGAAAATATAGGAAACATGTTAAATAATATGTGGACAAAATAAAAGAAATATAAGAAAGTGTTACATGTGTGTATAAAAGATATATATATATAATATATTATATAGTTATATAAATAAATAAACTGGAAAAATATTTATTTATATAACTATATAATATATTATATGTATATATCTTTTATACACACATGTAACACTTTCTTATATTTCCTTTATTTTGTCTACATATTATTTAACATGTTTCCTATATTTTCACTATTAATATCTATTCCCACTATTCACACCGTTATTAATTTATTTATTCATTGTTTCACTTTACTTATTTCTTTGTACACAGTCGTACAATACACTGTATTTTGTTTATATATATACATACATATATAACACTTCTTTATTATTCCACACATTTTTCACATCTTTATTTATTCATTTATTCACTTTTCTTCGGTCCCCTTTTTTATTTAACTATTTATATCATGGACCGTCTTCTCAAGTCACATCACATATATTTGCGTTTTTCTTCTTCTTTTCATATCTTCCCTTTGTTTTTTGTTGCTTTCTTTCCCTTTCCGTCTTTGTTTTCTTCTCTTCTCTTGTTTCTTGCCAATTCACCAGCATATCGGTCGTATTTGCATCCCCTAATAACAATTATCGTTTTCAAGTTTTTTAAATGCACTCACATATTCCCATCGCTAATGTTATCAGTACCTCCAATTTACATCTCCCCTCTAAGCAGTACCTGGGTGTAGGAGGTGTGCGCTGGTGGGGGGTGGGGGAGTGGCTCACTCACTTTCGGCCGAGTCTTCAATCCTGGTTGGACGTGGGCGGCGCTGTCAGACAGCGTCCGCGCACTTCCGCCTGGATGACGCGGTACCGGGAGTGGGGAGTAGCCATCTTGCTACCCCCGGCCTGTCGCCGAGTACCTCCGACATCACCCACTGACACCAATTACATTCCAATCATGCCTATATTTAAGGGAGGGTCCCGCCGGGAAGACGCCATCCCCGGACGAAGGCATCAGCCGAAACGCGCGTCGGGACTGGCGTCTCCCCCATGTTGTCCACATGAATCCGGGTACGTAACACTACTTTCCTTCCATGCATCTGGCTATCTGCTGGTAATAGGACTCAGATCCTCGACTCTTTACCTGTATTTGCTTTAGATATACTACATTGTGTTACCAATCACACTTACGACTTACACTATACAACACTTGTTAAACTGTGTATCTTATATATGAATGATTTCATCCATGTGTATTGGCCACATATATTTGTTTATACTGTTTATAAACTCTACACAACAGGCAAATAGTGTTTTCAACCTGAGGATCTGCACCACCTGTACCGCCTATTTATGATGTGTTACTTATAGCCATATGCTTTTAAGACAGTCTAATACACAACAGTATTGACCCCGGGCCGTGTTACTCAGTTGTGATATCATGTGTTACCATTAATATTCATATACAACATGGGCTGACGCCAATTTACATTGTATGACTCATTTTTTAATTGTCCTGTTTCCTGCATTTGTCAATAAAGAAGTTTTTCTATTGTAATATCTTGAGTGTACTTGACCTCTTTTCTCTATAGGTTTCGTAGTAATGCTATGGTCAGAGTACCAGGTCATATTGGGTTATATGTGTGTTCTCCTCAGTCTATAGTTATAGCTATTTGTGTTACTTTGACTTGTATAGACATATAAAGATATATAGTCTTGGAGTTCACACGATTCCTGCTTGTGTACATGTTGGTTATATGTGCCAAAGAATTAACCTGACGCTTCTTTTCCGCAATGTGTTATTTAAAAATGCTTGCGTAAAAAAGCACGTTGTATGTACTAATGGCGCGTTTCCCTTTGATGCAATGGGAAGCTTAAAGAGGCTCTGTCACCAGATTTTGCAACCCCTATCTGCTATTGCAGCAGATAGGCGCTGCAATGTAGATTACAGTAACGTTTTTATTTTTAAAAAACGAGCATTTTTGGCCAAGTTATGACCATTTTTGTAGTTATGCAAATGAGGCTTGCAAAAGTCCAAGTGGGTGTGTTTAAAAGTAAAAGTCCAAGTGGGTGTGTATTATGTGCGTACATCGGGGCGTTTTTAATACTTTCACTAGCTGGGCATTCTGATGAGAAGTATCATCCTCTTCTCTTCAGAACGCCCAGCTTCTGACGGTGCAGATCTGTGACGTCACTCACAGGTCCTGCATCGTGACGGCCACATCGGCACCAGAGGCTACAGTTGATTCTGCAGCAGCATCAGCGTTTGCAGGTAAGATCGACTTACCTGCAAACGCTGATGCTGCTGCAGAATCAACTGTAGCCTCTGGTGCCGATGTGGCCGTCACGATGCAGGACCTGTGAGTGACGTCACAGATCTGCACTGCCAGAAGCTGGGCGTTCTGAAGAGAAGAGGATGATACTTCTCATCAGAATGCCCAGCTAGTGAAAGTATTAAAAACGCCCCGATGTACGCACATAATACACACCCACTTGGACTTTTACTTTTAAACACACCCACTTGGACTTTTGCAAGCCTCATTTGCATAACTACAAAAATGGTCATAACTTGGCCAAAAATGCTCGTTTTTTAAAAATAAAAACGTTCCTGTAATCTACATTGCAGCGCCTATCTGCTGCAATAGCAGATAGGGGTTGCAAAATCTGGTGACAGAGCCTCTTTAAGCATTTTTATTTACACATTATCTTCCTGGCTTGTAGCCAACACTGGGGGGGTGAGTCTCTCTTCCACATTTACACTGCGTTCCAAATTATTATGCACATTGGATTTAAGTGTCATAAACATTTAATTATTAGTTTTTCAATTAAACTCATGGATGGTATTGTGTCATAGGGCTCTTTGGATCATTGTAATTATTCTCAGACACCTGTGATAATTAGATTGCCAGGTGTGCCCAATCAAAGGAAAACTACTTAAGAAGGACGTTCCACATTATTAAGCAGGCCACAGGTTTCAAGCAATATGGGAAAGAAAAAGGATCTCTCTGCTGCCGAAAGCGTGAAATAGTGCAATACCTTGGACACAAGCTATGAAAACATATATTTCAAGAAAACTTCTCGTTCAGATAAAGTCATAATGAGGAAGGTTTCTGCCAGACAAGTTAATAGGATTAGGAGAGTAGCTGCTAAAATGCCATTGCAAAGCGGCAAACACTGGAGTCCAACGAACCTCAAGGTGTAGGACCCTCCAGAGGTTTGCAAGTGTGCATAAAGCTATTATTCGGCCACCCCTAAACAATGCTCACAAGCAGAAATGGTTGTTGTGGGCTCAGAAATACATGAAGACTAATTTTCAAACCGTATTGTTTATTGATGAGTGCCGTGCAATCTTGGATGGTCCAGATGGATGGAGTAGTGGATGGTTGGTGAATGGCCACCATGTCCCAACAAGGCTGCGACGTCAGCAAGGAGGTGGCGGAGTCATGTTTTGGGCTGGAATGATGGGGAGAGAGCTGGTAGGCCCCTTTAGAGTCCCTGACGGTGTGAAAATGACCTCTGCAAAGTACGTAGAGTTTATGACTGACCTTTTTCTTCCGTGGTACAAAAAGAAGAACCGTGCCTTCCGTAACAAAATTATCTTCATGCATGACAATGCACCATCTCATGCTGCAAAGAATACCTCTGTGTCATTGGCTGCTATGGGCATAAAAGGAGAGAAACTCATGGTGTGGCCCCCATGTTCCCCTGACCTCAACCCTATTGAGAATCTTTGGAGCATCCTCAAGCAAAATATCTATGAGGGTGGGAGGCAGTTCACATCAAAACAGAAGCTCTAGGAGGCTATTCTGACATCCTGCAAAGATATTCAAGCAGAAACTTTCCAAATACTCACAAATTCAATGGATGCAAGAATTGTGAAGGTGATATCAAAGAAGGGGTCCTATGTTAACATGTAACTTGGCCTCTTAAGTTTTTTTTTTTTTGAAAGAGCTTTTGATTTCTGCAAATATGACATCCTGATGCTGCAAATTCAACAAATTACCATTTTAGTTCTCTTTACAACCTTTAAAATGTTTTGATCTCTGTTGTGCATAATAATTTGAAACAGTGCATTTTGAGTTTTTTACTTCTAAAAAAAAAATCTGTTATCATTAGGGGATTTGTTCAATAAAATTTGCATTATACTCCAACGGTTGATGGCTTGAAGATTATACTGCCTGTCATTTGCATCGACTATTTAGGAAAATCAGCGAAAAATAACATTTGCATAATAATTTGGAACGCGGTGTACAGCAGCTGTGAGTCAGGTTGCTTTGCCTGATTCACCTAGCTGTAATTCTGGATAGTGGTCCCTCTCGTAAAAATGTGAAATTATTATTTAATGTTTAATATTTCCCGCCTTGTGGAAGAAGAAAAAAAAATACACCAAAAAAACTTTGTAGAATTCTTATTTTCTTCCACTGTTTTTTTTTCTGGGATCTGAGGGTGGGAGGAAATGTATGTTTCCCTATTATTTTAAGAACTGAACAATTCTCTCTTTTGTCAGCGATCAGCAAAACACAAAAAAAAAAGATATAAAAAAGGGAGAAAAGTTTATCTGAGTTTTTTCTCCTTTTGGGTATGTTAACACGCAGTGAGCAAAAAAATTTGAAAATACAGAGCTGTTTTCAGGTGAAAACAGCTCCTGATTTTCAGACGTTTTTTAACAACTCGCGTTTTTCGCAGCATTTTTTACGGCAGTTTTTGGAGTTGTTTTTCAATGGAGTCAATGAAAAACGCCTCAAAAAACGTCCCAAGAAGTGTCCTGCTCTTCTTTTGACGAGCCTTCATTTTACGCACCGTATTTCGACAGTGACGCGTAAAATAAAGGCTCGTGGGAACAGAACATCGTAATTCCCAATGGGCAGATGTTTGTAGGCATATTAGGGGCGTTTTTTCAGGCATAATTCGAGGCGTAAAACGCCCAAATAACGTCTAAAACCACTGCGTGTGAACATACCCTCATTCTTGAAACAATGGAGAGAGATTTGCCTGCGTTTGTGATATGCGAGAGTTTGGATATGTAATTCGTGGATGTGTATTTTTTTCCAAATGTAAGGTGTTTCAGTGCTGCAACATTGGCCAAATACATTTATTGCACTTTAACAAGTAGGGAGTAAAGAGGTTCACCACCTAATGTAGTTCTACAGTATATGCATAACAGATAATAAAAAGCAATGATTGATTATTGCAAAGACCCCGTTGATTATTCCATGCGCCCCCGTTTACCCTCAGCTCAGTAGTAATTTGGCCTTCGGTTTGAGAACTGTTGGGTACAAATTGGT
The DNA here is from genome assembly GCF_050947455.1 of Rhinoderma darwinii. NCBI lineage: Eukaryota > Metazoa > Chordata > Amphibia > Anura > Rhinodermatidae > Rhinoderma > Rhinoderma darwinii. The sequence goes on along the minus strand of NC_134687.1, from coordinate 254,575,144 downwards.
TGCTTTGGACTGACTGTCTTTATGGATAATTTACAATAGTTGTATATAACAAATAAAATTGCTAAATAAATACATATATGTATAGAAAATAAATATACAAATAAAACGGCTTGTGTTTCTATTTTGACTTTGTTTTGTACGTATCAAAGTGCTGAAAAAAAATTGATACATAATAAAAAAATTTTTTATAAATGCCTAAAATGTTAATTTATTGATTTTAATAAAGATAAAGAGAAAAGGTATATTAGATAGGTTTTTGGTTATACAGACAGGTACCTGTATAGACTGGTTTCATATTGGTCGCTCTCAGATACGTTGCTACGGAAGCCCAGCGTGGCCAAACATTAGGTTAGTCAATGGACTAGTTTGGCTATTATAATATTTATTTTTATGATTGCTTAAAGTTTGCGACCAGTATTGCCATTCTCTTTTTGTATTGGAAAGTTTGGAAGATAGAAAATAGACCAGTTTATATTTGCTCACATGACGTTTTCGGCTACGGGGGCTAAGGAGGCTCATATTTATGTCGATTTTATTAGATAAATGTTTTTCCAGATTGGTTTAGAAGGAGTCGGATTTAAGTAAGGATCATCCGGAGATTAGTTGCCGACAATATTTTGCCATGGCCTAACAAAGGCCCCCAGGCCTGCTTTGGCTATATCCCTATGAGGTCTCATTTACACGAGTGTGTGCGTTTTGAAAAAAACGCTGCGTTTTGCGTGCGCAAAATGTACTTAACAGCTCCGTGTGTCAGACCCGTATGATGCGCGGCTCCGTGCTTTTCGCGTAGCCGCCATCATTATGACACTCCGTTTGGATGTTTGTAAACAGAAAAACACGTGGTGCTTTTCTGTTTACATTCATAGTTTGAAAGCTGTTGCGCGAATCACGCTCTTCCCACGGAGGTGCTTCCGTGTGGAATGCGTGATTTTCACGCACCCATTTACTTCAATGGGTGCGTGATGCGCGAACAATGCAGAAATATAGGACATGTCGTGAGTTTTACGCAACGGACACACGTTGCGCAAAAATCACGGACTGTCTGCACGGCCCCATAGACTAACATAGGTCCGTACAACACGCGTGAAAATCACAAGCGTTGCATGGACGTATATCACGCGCGTGTAAATGAGCCCTTAGGCCGTGCCAGAGGCATGGCCTAATAGATTACTTGTCAGTTTTACACTGACAGGCAAAAATGCTTTGGTATGCCAAGTATACCAAAGCTTTATATCACCGATAAAAAGTTTGCATAGTGAAGTCCCCTAGTGAGACTGAAAAAATAATTAATGAATGCAAAAAAAACTTTAAAAAAAATTCAAAAAACAATGGCGGAATTGCTATTTTTACATTGCTCCCACAAAAATAAAAGTAAAAGGTAAATCGATAAGTCCCATATAACCCAAAATGATAATAATAAAAACGACATCTCGTGACGCAAAAAAACATGCTCTCATACCGCGACATCGATGAAAAAATACAAAAGTTGCGGCTCTTGGAATGTGACAAGGCAAGATCAAATAATTTTAGTTTAAAAGTGTTTTTTTTGTTTTTTTTTAAACCTTCTTTTTATTGAACATTTTTTCCAAACAATTAAGTTTGTTGGGGAAATAGCAGGAAATAAGGGAGGGGGAACAATGTAATACCATCAGTAGTCTAGAGGATCATTGAAATTTCCATTAAATACCAATTAATCATCAGCAAGAAGTTGACCTAACTGGTCGAACATGATAAGTAGATGAGGGGGGGGGGGCGGGGAAAGGGGAGAAGGAGAGGAAAAAAGAAAAGAAATGAAAACAAAATAACTCTCATTTTTATCTCGCTGTGCTTATTAAGGAAACAGTGCAGGTGCAACACTCACATGCCGATTAAATTGTAAGCAATTCCCTTCCCCATTAAATTTTAAAAAGAAAAACATAAATTGGAGATGGAGGCGTCCACAGGATCAGCCCATCGCACACATCCACCCCAACAAAACCCATTGTATCTATGAGGGGACAGGGGAGAAATAAGAATGACATGAAGAAGAAGAAGCATGGCTCTCGCCCACACCAGAAAACCACCAGTATCCTGACCGCATCTTACACGGTTGCACTCCCCAGGAGTACCTGTTCGTGGAACCAGACCGTTGGTTCAGAGCATTTCCTTATTTGTATTTTAATGTTTTGTGGAAGTAATGCAATGAATGTTTCCCATAGTTCCAAAAAATTGTTGGACCTGTAATTCCTTATGGAGAGAGGCCTCTACCCAGTCCATTTTCAAGAGATAGGATAATTTATCCAAGAATAATTTGAAAGGTGGGGGCTGATTAGCAAGCCATGTTTGCAATATGGCTTTCGTCCCTGCTGCCGCCACATAATGCAACATTTTGTGTGCCCTGGGGAACACCCGTGAACCTCCATGTACCCAAACACTGCCCACAGTGTCGTATCAGGGACAAAATTAGTGAGGTGAGTAGTAGTGAATGTGCGTATGCGAGACCAAAATACACGAATGTGATGGTACGACCACAAACAATGGTAAAGATTGGCTGCAGGTGCTTGACATTTGAAGCAACACGATGATTTGTAGATACCAATTTTATACCCCACACTTGGAGTCAAATACGACCTGTGGGCAATCTTAAGTCGCATTTCCAGAAAGCGGGCAGACGGAAGAAGTTTATGTGCCTGCTCTAGAGCCACCAGTATCGTGGTAGGCGTTTAAGTCTGATCGTCACCCTGCCATTTAGTTAAAGGAGTCTGGGATTGTGAGTAATAAAGGGGAACATTAAGAAATTGGTAGTTTTTAGATATTTGGCCCTCCGGGGAGTTGGGACTGGAGGATTTTAGGAGCAAATAAGGATTCCATTCCAGGTCTGGCAGTTGCGGTAAAACCTTTTTTTATATAACTGTCGACTTGAAGAAAACTAAAATGATCGATGGGTAACTCGGGATATTTAGAGCGGAGTTTCCGAAAGTGTAAGAGCCCTACGTTCGTCCTTATGTACAAGCTTTTTTATGGAGGTGATTTCTAACGTGTCCCATCTGTGGAAAATTGCCTGTGGATTACCATCCTGAAAATGATTATTACAGAGTAGTGGTAAGTGGAGAGATAACAGAGGAGAAAGCTGGTGGTGTCGCCTGATTTTCTGCCATGCTTTCCAAGTTGCAAAAAGTAGTAGGTTAGCTCTACCCTCCACAGATAAACCCTCATATGGAAGGTGCAGGAGTCCCGACAAAGCCCGCCCAGAAAATAATATGGAATCCAGAGTGTACGAGGTATAATGAGAGGTGCTCCCAAGCCAGTCCGAGACATAACGGAACAAGGCTGCCAGGTTATACAGCCTAATGTTGGGGAAATTAATGCCCCCATTGGCTCTTGGTTGTTGTAAAATCTGGTAGGCTATGCGAGATCTCTCCCCCCCCCCCCCCCACACACACACAAATGTCCTGCTTAAGTAGTTAATGTGTTTTTCATCTTTTGGGGTGAGGTATATTGGAAGGGTGTGGAAAATATATAGGAGATGAGGGAACTCCGTCATCTTAAGAAGATTGGCCTTCCCTATGTATGAAAGGGTGAAGTGTTTCCAATTTGAGAGTCTTTTCTAATTCCTCTATATAACGTGTGATATTAAGTCTGTAGAGTTTAGTAGGGTGTCTGGAGATTTGGACTCCTAAATATTTGATTGCCTGAGTGTGCCATCTAAATGGAAAGGCGGCCGCCCAAAGGGGTCTAGAAGGCCCTCTCAACAACAGTGCCTTCGTCTTGTCCCTATTCAGATAGTATCCCGATAATCGGCCCACCCGATCTAGTTCTTCAAGAAGGGGAGTTAGTGTCCGCTTAGGGTCCGTAATTACAGACAGGATGTCATCCGCAAAAGCGGCTACTTTTAGTTCTAGGTCCCGTCGAGTAAGACCCTGAAAAGTTGAGGTTTTGGAAAGGTGACGCAGTAAGGGATTTATAAAAAGTTTAAACAGAAGGGGGGAAAGGGGGCATCCCTGCTTGGTACCTCTAAAAATATCTATAGGGGTAGAGTTATGCCCATTAACCGCCACACAGGTCGCTGTCCCCACACGAAGGGACTGGATGAAGTTGGTAAAAATAGAACCCACCCCCATACGGACCAGCACCTCATCCAGTACCCTCCAGGGATCTCATACATTGAGCGAATCCATGAAGAGAGGAAGCGGCAGCCAGAGGGGTAGGAGGGGACCTATCCACGGCGGGACATTGCACCAAGTTGAAGTCACCCCCAGTAATTAGCCTATGTCTAGAGAGACCCAATATTAGTTGAAGAATTTCTGGATAAAATGCCTGCTGGTCATGATTTGGAGCATAGATATTAAACAACAAATAAGGGACATCAGCTATCTTTACATGTAAAATGAGGTATCTACCCTATGTGTAACTGATTGAACTTTCCAATGTGTAGCGCAAGCCCTTTCTAAAAAGGATCGCCACCCCCCTTGAAGAGGAAGAATGCGAAGCTGAGTAGCAATCAGATAACCAAAGGGCCATCAATCTGCTCTGTGTGCCCGATCTCCAATGAGTCTCCTGTAAGAAGAGAATATCAGGTGAGAGCCGTTTAAGGTGATTAAGCACCTTCTTCCTATTCAAGCCATGCACATTCCAGGAGAGGAATCGGATATGGGGAGAAGTGTGATATGTGTCAGGAAGGTGCATATGTTAGGTACTCACCCTAGGTCACGAAGCTGGATCCAGGTCAGATTACGAAACCTCCGGCTGCACCCCGCGGTCCCAGCTAGCCGCGTGCCCAGCCTAATCCCAATGGTGTGTGTAACAACGAGAACCATGCCAACAGTCATCTGCAAGGGAAAGGAGTTTAGCACAAGCGAGAATAGTAAATACAAAATAAACATATAAACAACATCGATGGCAAACCCCGGTTTGGGTAACAATATATTTGCGTGGGGCTTACAATTTGATCCAAATCCGTCAAGGTGACGAGTGGAAGACGGCGTTTAACATCGAGACGGGCACTACGAATACCTGGTGATGCCCTTCGATCTGTGTAACGTTCCTGCGGTCTTCCAGGAATTTGTCAATGATATCTTCCGAAATCTTCTCTATGTCTGTGTTGTGGTCTATCTCATTAATATTCCGATTTTCTCTCCAGATCCGACGACTCACTGGAGGGATGTTCGTCAAGTTCTGCTGTGTTTAAGGGAGAATCATCTGTATGCCAAGCTGGAGAAGTGTGTTTTTGAGAAGAATTATCTACCCTTCCTGGGCTACATCATCTCGGATCAAGGCCTCAAGATGGATCCTGAGAAGGTAAAGTCCATCCTGGAATGGCCACATCCTCAGGGCCTTAGGTCCATACAGCATTTTTTGGAATTCACCAACTTCTACCTGCAGTTTATCTCAAACTTCTCTTCACTGACGCCTCCCATCTCTAACCTCACCACAAAAGGTATGAACGGCAAGATGTGGACTCCAGAGGCAGAATTTGCATTCAATAGCCTTAGGAGTGCCTTCACGTCAGCCTCGACCCACCATAATCCTGACGTATCTCGACAGTTTTTGTTGGAGGTGGATGCCTCCTCTGTTGGTGAAGGTGCACTTCTGTTCCAGAGAGGTTCCAAAGGGAAGGCAGTGGTATGTGGCTATTATTCTAGACTTTTTTTCTCCCGCAGAGCGCAATTACTCTATTGGGGATCGTGAGTTACTATCTATTAAATTGGCTCTGATATATACCGACCACAAGAACTTCACCTCTCTTCAGTCGGCCCAACAGCTGAACTCCCGTCAAGCCAGGTGGTCGCTGTTCTCCCGGTTCCAGTTTGTGCTCCACTACCGTCCTGCTGACAAAAATGTGAGGGCCAATGCACTGTCCGTGGAGTCTCCGTAAAGTATCATTGATCCGTCCTGTATTGTTTCTGTTAATCCTCTGCAAGTTAGAGATATCCCTCCGGGGAGGACTTTTGTGCAGTTGGCAGGCAGGAGGAGAATCCTTCGCTGGAAGCACAGCTACAAACTGGCTGGGCATGCTGGTGCTCGTAAAACCTGAGACCTGATTGCCCATCATTTCTGGTGGCCCACGCTGCCCAAAGATATTGTGGACTTTGTCTTGTCCTGCACTGTGTGTGCTTCCAACAAAGTTGCCCACTCCAAGCCTGTCGGTCTGCTTCAAACTCTGCCTGTGCCCAATTCTCCCTGGCAGCATATAACAATGGACATTGTCACTGACCTCCCTTCCGCTGCACTATGCACTACAGTCTGGGTGGTGGTGGAGCGGTTCTCTAAGATGGCTCATTTTGTTCTGCTGACCGGCCTACTTCCTGCTTCTCGTCTGGCTAAGCTCTTCATCCAACACATCTTCCGCTTACTTGGCGTGCCTCTTCATATCGTGTCTGATTGGGGTGTTGAGTTCACCTCGAAATTCTGGAGAGCCCTCTGTAAACTCCTAGTTTTGAAGTTGGACTTTTCTTTAGCCTACCATCCCCAGTCTAATGGCCAAGTCGAGAGGATTAAACAAATCATGGAGAATTATCTTTGCCACTTCATCTCCACACGGCATGATAAATGGGTACAACTTCTACCATGGGCCAAGTTCTCATACAACAACCACACTAGTGAGTCCACTGCTTCTACACCATTCTACATTGTGTACGGCCAACATCCACAAATCCCTCTTCGTGTTCCGGCTACATCCCAGGTACCCGCAGCTGACTGCATTTGAAGACTTTCTACAGGTCTAGCAGCAAACCCAGTCCTCTATTCTGCAGGCAGTCGATCGCATGAAGCAAAAGGCGGATACTAGCCGGGTCTAGCGTCCATGGCCGCGGGCCATCGGGTTCACTCACCTACCGACGCCCGCAGCCATGGATCTGTGAACGCTAGTCCCCATCTCCTTCCTGGGAGACACCAGCACTTACATCCGCACCGGTCCGCTGTGTACCGAAGAGCCCGCTCTTAAAGGGCCAGCGCGCATATGAAAATCATCATCATCATCATCATCAACCCACATGATTTCCTGGTCTGTAAGAAGGCCCCAGCCCTTCTGATCCTTGCTTGATCATTGTTAGTTTATCCCAAGTCTGTCTTGCAAATGGTCCCTTCGTGTTTCCTGTTCCAGTTGTTACCCGTGCCCTGTTACCTCTTCCTGTATCTCATGCTGTGTCCTTGTTCCTGCGCTTACTAGTGTTGGAGTCGTGTCCTACTGCACCTGCTGTGGTTTGCCACGTCCAGTGTCTTCTGCCATGTCCAGTGTCTTCTGCCACATCCAGTGTCTTCTGCCACGTCCTGTACTGCCCGCCACGTCTGGCGCAACTTGCTGCATCGACCTCCATCCGTGCTGAAGTCACAGCGACTGTCTGGACTAGTTCAGATACCCGAGTGTTACGAACTGCTGTAGACTTTCGTATGGACTGAGACCTGGTCAGGTGCCTCTCCGCTACGGCGGAGCGGCCTTGTGGGTCCACATACCCTGTGACCGTGACAGTACGCCCAGGCCATGGAACCTGCTGGCTAGCCCAAGACCGCAGTCCAGAAGATACAGTCGGAGATGCATTACCTTCACACACGTCAGGATCAACTCCTTGAGGCTGTAGATTCTATCATGGTCCGTTTGGATCTACTCACTGTTTCACCTCCGGTTCTTTCTCCTGAGGCTGTTGCTGTACCACTGCCCGTTGCTCCTCCTATTTCATCCGGATCCACAGTTCCTCTGACTCTTCCTCCCCGCTATGACGGTGATCCCAGAGCATGTAGAGGATTTATTAACCAATGCATGGTTAATTTTAGGCTACGGGCTCATCTCTTCCCCTCCGAGGAGGCCAAAGTAGCATTTATCATCTCCCTTCTTGCTGGCAATGCCCTCGCATGGGCGAACCCAATCTTGGAGCAACAAGGACCTGTATCCTTGGACCTAGCCTTGTTCCAGCAGTCTTTTCGTGCCATGTTCGAGGAGCTGGATCAAACATCCTATGCCGCAGCCACTCTGTTGACACTCAAGCAAGAGGGTTCCACAGTAGGGGGGTATGCTATCTCCTCCCGTACCCTAGCAGCCGAGATGGCATGGAACAATGAGGCACTGGTGGCGACCTTCTGGCAGGGACTGTCTTCTCGCATCAAGGACGAACTGGCGGCCCGCGACCTTCCTTCTACCTTGGATGCCCTCATCCTATATATGAGAATATGAGAGCACATTCAAGAGGTTCGACAGGAGAGCCGGGTCCACAGACCAGCACCCTTGGTCCAGAGACCACTATTGCCTTCCCCTAGTGCGCTACCTGAAGAACCCATGCAGGTAGACAGAGTCTGGTTGTCTGAACAAGTGAAGCAGCGCAGACGCTCCTCTGGACTATGTATGTATTGTGGCCTTAAGGGTCATTTTGTGCGCCAATGCCCACAGAAACCGGGAAACTCCAGTACCTAGGGTTGGTTGGAGAGGCAACTCTAGGTGGGACTTCTCCAAACGTTAAAACCTCTTCCAAATTATCGATTCCTGTGGCCATCGTCTCCGGAGAGCCGTCACATCCCTCTTCCGCCTATCTTGACTCCGGAGCAGCTGCTAATTTCATCCAGCAGGATCTAGTGGATCGTTTACATCTACCCACAGTTCTTCTGGAGAGATCCCTTGCTGTTGCCTCTGTGAATGGTCTACCATTGCCCAATCCAATTGTGTTCATCACGGAACTGTTGACACTACGGGTCGGAGCTCTTCACTCGGAGCAGATCGCCTTCCTTCTACTACCTAAGGCTATCAATCCTATCCTGCTGGGTCTGCCATGGCTTCGCCTACATACCCCGGTTCTTGACTGGAATTCCGGAGAGATTCTTTAATGGGGTTCCAGATGCCATAGTCATTGCCTGTTACAAGTTCGTCCTGTTATGCCCCCTCTGCCTCAGTCACTCTCCGATCTACCATCTCAGTATGCCAGTTTTGCAGATGTCTTCTGCAAGCGGGAGGCTGAGACGTTGCCTCCACATCGGAATTATGACTGTTCCATTGAACTGGTTCCAAATGCTTCTCTTCCCATGGATGGGTATATCATCTCTCCTTGCCAGAGACTTTATACATGTCAGCCTATATCAAGGAGAATTTGTGGAAGGGTTTTATACGAAAATCTTCCTCCCCTTCGTTAAGAAGAGAAACGGATCTCTTCCATCCTGCATTGATTACCGTGGTCTCAACCAGATCACAGTCAAGAACAAATACCCGTTGCCACTTATATCTGAGCTGTTTGATCGCATACGAGGAGCCAACATTTTTTCTAAGCTAGACCTGCAGAGGGCTTATAACCTAATCCGGATTCGCCGGGGTGACGAATGGAAGACGGCATTTAACACCTTTGACGGGCGCTACGAATACCTAGTGAGCCAGCGAGTGGGTATAATTATGTCCCGGCTCCAGGATGGCCCCCAAGAATGGGCATTCTCCTTGGCTCCTGACGCTCCTGAACTTTGCTCTGTTGACCTTTTTTTTTCTGCCCTCGAGCTCATCTATGACGAGACTGACAAGACTGTCTTTGCCGAGAGTCAGCTGGTGACCTTACGTCAGGGTAAGAGACCCGTTGAGGAGTACTGTTCTGACTTTAGGATGTGGTGTGTAGCTTCTCGCTGGAATGACCCTGCCATGAGATGCCAGTTTAGATTGGGTCTGTCGAACGCCCTATTAGTTAGCTATCCCTCTTCTGACTCTCTAGATCAGGTTATGGCTTTAGCGGTACGTCTTGACCGACATCTCAGGGAACGACGACTTGAAAGTTTTTGTGCCTTCTCCTCCGGCTCCCCCATGACGGCTCCCGAGGTTCCGTTGCTTCGTTCTTCCACGGAAAACTCTAATGAACCAATGCAACTCGGGGCCTCCGTGTTTCCCCAACAACGTAGAGAGCTCTGTAGGAAGAATGGTCTCTGCTTCTACTGTGGGGATGACAAGCATCAAGTGAACAACTGTCCTAGGCGTAAGAATAAGCAGCCGGAAAACTTCCGCGCCTAAGTGACCATCGGGGAGGTCGCTTGGGCGCACAGGTATTTCCCGTAAATATGAAACCTAATCAGATCTTGCTTCCCTTTCAGGTCTCTTTTGGTGGTAGGTCTGCTACCGGCAGTGCCTTCGTGGATTCAGGGTCTTCTGCTAATATTATGTCTGTGGAATTTGCTATGTCTCTAGCTATGCTATTGATTGATTTGCCTAAACCTCTTCCGGTAGTGGGTATCCACTACACTTGCTAATGGTTATTTTACGCAGCATACCCCTGTTTTTGAACTCATTGTTGGCTCCATTCATTTGGAGCAGTGCTCTGTACTAGTGATGCAGGGAATATCATCCGATTTGGTTTTAGGCCTTCCCTGGTTGCAGATGCATAATCCCACGTTTAACTGGAATACTGGGGATCTTACTAAATGGGGTAATGAATGCATGACGTCCTGTTTTTCTGTTAATTTTATTTCTCTCCCTGAGGAGGTGAACACTCTACCTGAGTTTATTCAGGACTTCGCTGATGTTTTTTCTAAAAAGGCCTCCGAAGTGTTACCTCCTCATAGAGAATACGATTGCGCAATCAATTTTGTACCAGGAGCTAAGCTCCCTAAGCGTATGATATTTAATCTCTCTTGTCCCGAACGTGAAGCCATGAGAGAGTATATCCTGGAATGCCTGGCCAAGGGTTACATTCGCCCCTCTACTTCTCCGGTAGGTGCTGGCTTCTTCTTTGTAGGGAATAAGGATGGTGGTCTTAGGCCGTGCATCAATTACCGAAACTTGAATAAGGTCACCGTAAGGAACCAGTATCCCCTTCCTTTGATTCCTGATCTCTTCAGTCAAGTTCAGGGGGCCCAATGGTTCTCTAAGTTTGATCTTCGGGGGGCTTATAACCTTATCCGAGTCAGAGAAGGGGATGAGTGGAAGACTGCGTTTAACACGCCCGAAGGTCATTTCGAATACCTTGTCATGCCCTTTCGGTTGTATAATGCTCCCGCGTCTTCCAGAATTTCATAAATGAGATTTTAAGAGACTGCCTGGGGGTATTTCTTGTAGTGTACCTTGATGACATACTTGTGTTTTCCAAGGCATGGTCCTCCCACATTGAGCATGTCAAGAAGGTGCTCCTGGCCCTTCAGGAAAACAAACTCTTTGCTAAATACGAAAAATGTGTGTTTGGGGTGCAGGAGATACCATTTTTGGGTCAAATCCTCACTCCTAATGAATTCCGCATGGACCCTGCCAAGGTTCAGGCTGTGAAGGCGTTACAGTGCTTCCTGGGGTTTGCTAATTATTGCAGGAGATATATTGCTAACTTCTCGGTCATCGCTAAGCCTCTTACGGATCTTACTTGCAAAGGTGCTGATCTCCTCCACTGGCTCCGAAGGCGGTCCAGGCTTTTGAGATCCTTAAGAAGTTTTTTATCTCTGCCCCAGTGCTGATTCAGCCTAACCAAATGGAGCCATTGATCGTGGAGGTTGACGCCTCCGAGGTGGGAGTGGGTGCTGTCTTGTCCCAGGGTACCAGGTCCCTCAGCCATCTCCGTCCCTGTGCCTTCTTCTCCAGGAAGTTCTCGCCCACTGAGAGTAACTATGACGTGGGCAACCGCGAACTCTTAGCCATTAAATGAGCATTTGAAGAGTGGCGCCACTTCTTGGAGGGGGCTAGGCACCAGGTAACGGTCCTTACCGACCACAAGAATCTGGTCTTCCTAGAATCTGCCCGGAGGCTAAACCCGAGACAAGCTCGATGGGCGTTGTTTTTTACTAGATTCAACTTTGTGGTCACCTATAGGGCTGGGTCTAAAAATATTAAAGCTAATGCACTCTCGCATAGCTTCATAGCCAGTCCTCCTTTAGGGGAAGATCCTGCTTGTGTTTTGCCCCCAGGTATAATAATATCCTCTGTCGATTCTGACTTAGTCTCCGAAATTGCGGCTGATCAAGGTTCAGCTCCCGGGAACCTTCCTGAGAACAAGCTGTTTCTTCCCCTGCAATTCCGGCTAAGGGTACTCAAGGAAAATCATGTCTCTGCACTATCTGGCCTTCCAGGCATCCTGGGTACCAAGCACCTCATTGCTAGAAACTATTGGTGGCCTGGGTTGCCTAAAGACGTTAAGGCCTACGTCGCCGCTTGTGAAATTTGTGCTAGGTCCAAGACTCCCAGGTCCCAACCAGCGGGCTTACTATGTTGTTTGCCCATTCCCCAGAGACCTTGGACCCATATCTCCATGGATTTTATCACCGATCTGCCTCCATCTCAAGGCAAGTCAGTGGTGTCGGTTGTAGTAGACCGCTTTAGTAAGATGTGCCACTTTGTGCCCCTCAAGAAACTACCCAATGCCAAGACGTTAGCTACCTTGTTTGTCAAACACATCCTGCGTCGCAATGGGGTTCCTGTCAATATTGTTTCTGACAGAGGGGTACAATTTGTTTCATTGTTTTGGAGAGCTTTCTGTAAAAAGTTGGAGATTGATCTGTCCTTCTCCTCGGCCTTCCATCCTGAAACTAATGGCCAAACTGAGAGGACTATTCAGTCTCTAGAACAATTTTAAGGTGTTTTATCTCTGACTGTCAATATGATTGGGTCTCCTTCATTCCCCTCGCCGAATTTTCCCTTAATAACCGGGTCAGTAACTCGTCAGGGGTCTCCCCCTTTTTCTGTAATTTTGGGTTTAATCCACGGTTCTCCTCCGTTTCACCTGGTGGTTCCAACAATCCCGAGGTAGATGTCGTTCATCGGGAACTGTGCACAGTCTGGGCCCAGGTTCAGAAGAACCTAGAGGCGTCTCAGAGCATACAAAAGACTCAGGCAGATAGAAGACGTTCTGCTAACCCCTTGTTTGTGGTCGGGGATCTGGTGTGGCTGTCTTCAAAAAATGTGCACCTTAAAGTTCCGTCCAAAAAATGTTCTTCCCGGTATATAGGGCCGTACAAGGTCATTGAGGTCCTTAACGCTGTATCTTTCCGGCTGGTGTTACCCCCGTCTTTTCAAATACACGACGTGTTTAATGCCTCCCTCCTGAAACGCTGCTCCCCGTCCTTGGTTACCTCGAGGAAACCTCCGGTCTCTGTTCTCACCCCTGAATGGGTAGAATTCGAGGTGGCCAAGATTGTGGACAGCAGGATGGTCCAAAGCTCCCTCCAGTACCTGGTCCATTGAAGAGGATACGGGCCTGAGGAGAGGACTTGGGTACCCGCCCGGGATGTTCACACTGGGGTATTGCTCAGGAAGTTCCATCTTCGGTTCCCCAATAAGCCAGGTCCACCTAGGAAGGGTCCAGTGGCCCCTCATAAAAGGGGGGGGGTACTGTAAAGGATCTGCCAGACACAGCTTCTGTGTCGACGCCCGTGGTTAATCAGTCTGCATCTGCTCCTAGGTCTGATAGAGTGACTCGATCTGCTACCACTCAGGCAGGTAGGCTGAGGAGTGGGAGAACCTATCACAGCCTGGCCAGACGGTTCTAGCTCCCGCCCTCGGTCTATTTATACCTTCATTTGCTTCTTGTCTTTCCCTGTGATTCTCTCTTGTTTCCTGGCTCTGCTTTTCCAGCTATTAGTATTGACCTCTGCTTCATATTGACCCTGGCTTTACTGACTACGCTCCTGCTCTGCGTTTGGTACCTCGTACACTCCTGGTTTGACTCGGCTCGTTCACTACTCTTGTTGCTCACGGTGTTGCCATGGGCAACTGCCCCATTTCCCGTAGCTTCTGTGTTTCCTTGTCTGTCTGTCGTGCACATATTGAGCGTAGGGACCGTCGCCCAGTTGTACGCCGTCTCCTAGGACGGGTCGTGCAAGTAGGCAGGGACTGAGTGGCGGGTAGATTAGGGCTCACCTGTCTGTCTCCCTACCCCGTCTTTACAGATATCTTCCGAGATCTCCTCTATATGTGTGTTGTAGTTTATCTCGATGGTATTTTGATGTTCTCCTCAGATCTGATGACCCATCGGAGGCATGTCCGTCAGGTTCTTCTGCGACTAAGTGAGAATCGCTTATATGCCAAGTTGGAGAAGTGCGTCTTTGAAAAGAGGTCTTTGCCCTTTCTGGGCTACATCATCTCGGATCAAGGTCTTAAGTTGGATCCTGAGAAACTAAAGTGTGTCCTGGAATGGCCACGTCCTCAAGGCCTGAGGGCCATACAGCGGTTCCTGGGATTCGCCAATTTCTACCTGCAGTTTATTCCAAACTTCTTATCTCTGACGGCTCCAGTCTCTACCCTTACCAAGAAGGGTGTGAACGCCAAGGTGTGGACTCCAGAGGCAGAGTCCGCGTTTATTAGTCTAAAAAAAGCCTTCACTTCAGCCTCAATCCTCCATCATCCTGACATGTCTCGACAGTTCTCATTGGAGGTGGACGCTTCCTCTGTTGGTGCAGGTGCACTTCTGTTCCAGAGGAGCTCCAAAGGAAAGGCAGTAGTATGTGGCTATTACTCGAGACTTTTTTCTTCTGCATAGCGCAATTACGCTATTGGGGATCGGGAACTACTGGCCATCAAATTGGCTCTGGAGGAGTGGAGACATCTTCTAGAGGGCGCAGCTGACCTCATCTTGGTATGCACCGACCACAAGAACCTTACCTATCTTCAGTCCACTCAACGACTAAATCCCCGTCAAGCCAGGTGGCCGCTGTTCTTCACCCGTTTCCAATTTGTGCTCCACTACCGTCCCGCTGACAAGGATGAGAGGGCCGATGCCCTGTCCAGGTCATTTGAGACGGATGACATGGTGGAATCCCTTTAAACTATCATAGATCCGTCCTGCATTGTTACTGCTAATCCTTTGCAGGTTAGAGACATCCGTCTGGGGAGGACTTTTACTTGGTTGGTAGACAGGAGAAGAATTCTCCGCTGGGGACACCGTTCTAAACTAACTGGGCTCCTGCTCTCATTAAGAAATTCCTCTCTCACTCTGGCCCCAAGAAAAGGGGCGGAAGAGGGGGGATACTCTAGAGTCCATGGCCGCGGGCCGTCGGGTTCACTCACCTCCCGATGCCCGCAGCCATGGATCTGTGGGCGCTGGTCCCCATCTCCTTCCTAGGAGATGCCAGCGCTCACTTCCGCTCCGGTCCGCTGTGTCCTGTAGTGCTCGTGCCCGCTCTTAAAGGGCTAGCGCGCGCACATGAAAAGCATCATCATCAACCAACATGATTTTTGGTTTATAAGAAGGCCCCAGCCCTTCTGATCTTTGCCTGAGCGTTGTTAGTTTATCCCAAGTCTGTCTTGCAAATGGTCCCTTAGTGTTTCCCGTTCCAGTTGTTACTCATGCCCTGTTACCTGTTCCTGTATCCCGTGCTTTGTCCTTGTTCCTGTGCCTACTAGTGTTGGAGTCATGTCCTACTGCACCTGCTGTCGTTTGCCACATCCAGTGTCTTCTGCCACATTCAGTGTCTTCTGCCATGTCCAGTGTCTTCTGACATTTCTTGTACTGCCCGCCACGTCTGGCGCAACCTGCTGTATCGACCTCCATCCTTGCTGAAGCCTCAGCCACTGTCTGGACTAGTTCAGGTACCCGAGTGTTACAAACTGCTGTAGACTTTCGTATAGACTGAGACCTGGTCAGCTGCCTCTCCGCTACGGCGGAGCGGCCTTGTGGGTCCACATACCCTGTGACCGTGACACCGGGTACCAAAGTCTGGCTGTCCTCTAGGAATATCCATCTAAAGGTGCCTTCCTACAAGTTTGCTCCTAGGTACCTCGGACCCTTTGAGATACCACAACAAATAAACCCTTCCTCCTATAAACTTCGGCTGCCTCCTACACTTATAATCCCCAACTCCTTCCATGTGTCCCTCCTGAAGCCTGTGGTCCTGAACCGCTATAGTAAGACTCGTGGTCCCGTAGTGGCTCCCAGCGGGTCATCTGACATGTTCGAGGTTAAGGAAATCCTGGACTTCAAAAAAGTAGGAGGAAGAACTTTTTATTTGGTTGATTGGAAGGGGTTTGGTCCAGAAGAGAGGTCCTGGAAGCCAGAAGAGAAGCTCAATGGTCCTACCCTCATTAAGAAGTTTCTTTCTCATTCTGGTCCTAAGAAGAGGGGGCATAAGAGCGTCAATGGCCGCGGACCGTCGGGATTACTCAGCCCCCGACGGCCGTAGCCATGGATCTGTGAGCACTGGCCCGCATCTCCTCCCTAGGAGACGCCAGCGCTCACTTCCACTCCATTCTGCTGTGAACCGTAGGGTGCGCGCGCACGCTCGTGCCCAGCGTAAAAGGGCCAGCACGTGCAAATTAAAATAATCATCTACTAGCCTATGATCACCCTGGACTATAAGAAGGGCCCTGCCCATTTACTCCTTGCCTGAGTGTTGTTGAGTTTATCCGTGTTAGTCTTGCAAATGGTCCATTAGTGTTATCCTGTTCCCAGTGTTCCCGTACCTGCTACCTGTATCCTGTATCCCGTGCTACCTTGTTCCTGTGCCTTAGAAAGTTAGTCAAGTTGTGCAACCGATCACGCCTGCTGTGTTACACCACGCCTGGTGTCTGCTGCCAAGGTCCCATCTGAGCCCAGCCATTGCTACTGTCTGAACTACTACAGGTAGCCTTGTGCTTGGACGTTATATACATTGACTTGGTACACTGTTTGGCCACCTGCTATCCCACTATGGTGGTACGGCCCAGTGGGTCCACATACCCACAGATCGTGACAGGTTGTATAGTTTTCCCTACATATAAATAACATAGTTCGATTGACAATTGTGGTGGTGCTAAAAGAGGCTCTGTCACCAGTTTATTAATTCCCCATCTCCTAACTAATCTAATAGACACTTTGCTGCTGATAACTACAGTGTGATTTGTTTTATATAACGTTTATTTTTTTGCTAAGTTATGAGCATTTTTCTAAATATGCTAATTTGGCTCTAATAGCCAATGTTTCACATTTCTTTGCCATGATTAAGAGCACGGTACGTGCTTGAAACGCGTAGGCTAGGGCAACAACCCACAACCATCGTACATCTTGGGACTGCGTCTCCTTCTAATTTTAATCTTATCTCCCCAATAAAAGTGGGAATACTTCTTCCTTTTTAAACCAAAGCACGACTCAGCGCTGGATCATTTTTCTCTTTTCTCCAATCTTTAACACCAATTTCCTTCCTATACATTTACTTAATCTGTAAAGGGGATATAGGCATGGGACTCTTTTTACCGAACCAAATCAATACTTTTTTAAACTCAAATTACACCCTTTCCCCATAATAAGGATCCATTCAGACCTCTAAACCCACCCTTACAAAATTGGTCACCCATTTATCTAGACTTTTTATTTTCTCTATATATTATCATCATCCCCTTTATATTTTAATTAGAGTGAGTCCCATTAGGATATCCCCCTCACAATAACATACAACAGGAAACAAACATTAAATATACGTCCCCCTAATAAAGATCTACAGGTACTACAGGTACACTCGTATCAAGCGTCCTGGTCTATTGTAAAGGATTTGCCAGACACAGCTTCTGTGTCGACCCCCGTGGTTAATCAGTCTGCATCTGCTCCTAGGTCTGATAGAGTTACTCGATCTGCTACCACTCAGGCTGGTAGGCTCAGGAGTGGGAGAACCTATCACAGCCTGGCCAGACGGAGCTAGCTCCAGCCCTCGGTCTATTTATACCTTCATTTCCTGCTCTTCCTTTGCCTGTGATTCTGTCTGGTTTCCTGGCTCTGCTGTTCCTGCTAGTACTATTGACCTCTGCTTCAAATTGACCCTGGCTTTACTGACTACGCTCCTGCTCTGCGTTTTGTACCTCGTACACTCCTGGTTTGACTCGGCTCGTTCACTACTCTTGTTGCTCACGGTGTTGCCGTGGGCAACAGCCCCATTTCCCTTAGCTTCTGTGTACCCTTGTCTGTTTGTCTGTCGTGCACTTATTGAGCGCAGGGACCGTCGCCCAGTTGTACGCTGTCGCCTAGGACGGGCCGTGCAAGTAGGCAGGGACTGAGTGGCGTGTAGATTAGGGCTCAACTGTCTGTCTCCCTACCCCGACATTACATCTATCTTACCATATTGCAAACTTTTTTAAAGAAAACTATAGTCCTTAATTAACCCATGAGACTTCTATGAGGGACAGTGTCAAATGCCTTTGCAAAATCCCAAAACACTATATCCACAGTGGCCCCTCTGTCTAGGTTTCTACACACCTCTTCATAAAAACAAATCAGGTTGGTTTGACAACTTCTGTCCAAGTAAAACCGTGCTGGCTGTCACTTTTAATACTATTTTATGTCACATACTCCTGTATATAGTCAATCAAACATTTTTCCCACGATGGATTTTAAGCTTACTGCTCTATAATTACCCTTGGAAGACCTAGAGCCAGTTTTGAAAATAGGCACCATATTTGCCATGCGCCAGTTCTTTGGCACTATACCAGTCACTAAAGAATCTCTGAATATTATGAAGAGTGGGACAGAAATAATGAACTAAGTTCTTTAAGAACTCTAGGGTGTAACCCATCTGGTCCCGGGGCCTCGTGTACATTTATTTTATTTTATTTAGCTTGGACCATATCTACATTCAGCCAATTCAGTAGATCAACTGATATATTATCTGCACTGTCACCGGCTACATCAGCTGCTCTTTCTTCTGTTGTATATACAGATCTAAAACCCATTTAGTAACTCTGCCTTCTCTTGATTCCCTGTGACCAACTCCCCATTACCATTATTTAGGGGTCCTACATGTTCATACCTTGGCTTTTTTGCATTTATGTACATCAATAATTTTTGGGGATTTGTTCTGCTATCCATGGCCACCTGCCTTTCATTTTGTATTTTTGCTGATTTTATTAGTTTTTTGCAGATTTTATTAAGCTCATTCTAATTTACAAAGGCTAGAGCTGTGTACCGTCACATTGGTATTTCTCAAATGCCCTTTTTTGGCATATATTGCCCTTTTTACAGAAGGTGTAAGCTATGTGGGGTTTCATTTTAGTCGTTTATACTTGTTATCTATAGGAATACATTTTGCACTGTAATTATACAAAGTAGATTTTAAGATTTCCCATTTATCATTTGTACCATCATTTGACATTAGTTCTTCCCAGTCTATGTCCTGAATTGCAGCGCTCATCCTGGGGAAATTGGCCTTCTTAAAATTAAGTGTTTTTGCACTCCAAGCCTGTGTTTGTTTTTTACAGTATAGGTAAAATGCAACTATATTGTGATCACTGTTACCGAGGTTTTCACGAACAATGACTTTACCAACAAACTCTGCATTATTAGAAATGACCAGATCCAACAGAGTGTCACCTCTAGTCAGGTTTTCCACAAACTGAGTCATAAAATTTTCCTGCAACAGGTTGAGGAAATGTCTCCCCTTGGCAGTTGTAGCCGAACCATGACACCACCTAATATCCCGGTAATTAAAATCTCCCATTATCACTACAGTATCAGTGTAAAGGATCTGCCAGGCACAGCTTCGGGGTTAACTCCCTTAATTAATCAGTCAGCACCTGAATCTACATCCCTGAGACTGACTCCAGCTTCCACCACTCAGGCTGGCAGGCTTAGGAGTGGGAGAGCCTATCGCAACCTGGCCAGACTCAGCTAGCTCCCGCCCTCGGTCTATTTAAGCCTGCCTTTCCTGTTCCTCCAGTGCTTGTGATTCTTTTTCATGTGGTTTCCTGGCCCAGCTACAGCTCCTTCTATTTTGTTCCTGCTCCATACAGACCCTGGCTTACCGACTACTCTTCTGCTCTTCGTTTGGTACCTCGCACACTCCTGGCTTGACTCGGCTCGTTCACCACTCTGGTTGCTCACGGTGTTGCCGTGGGCAACTGCCCCTTTCCCTTGCTTGTGTTCCCTTGTATGTTTGTCGTGTTTGTTGTGCACTTACTGAGCGCAGGGACCGCCGCCCAGTTGTACCCCGTCGCCTAGGGCGGGTCGTTGCAAGTAGGCAGGGACAGAGTGGCGGGTAGATTAGGGCTCACTTGTCCGTTTCCCTACCCCCGGTCATTACATAATCACAAGCCCATACCTAGTCTACCCTGGTCCCTGACACCACTATGGACCCCCGTAAGACCCTGGCTCAGCAAATGCAGGGTCTCTCCCTACAGGTCCAGGCCCTGGCTCAGAGGGTCAACCAGCCTGATGCTACCTTGGTAGTTCCCCCCACCGCACCTCTTGAACCCCACCTCAAGTTGCCCGACCGGTTCTCAGGGGACCGGAGGGCTTTTCTCTCCTTTCGGGAGAGTTGTAGGCTTTACTTTCGTTTAAAGCCTCATTCCTCAGGTTCTGAGAGCCAGCGGGTGGGTATAATTATGTCCCGACTCCAGGAAGGGCCCCAAGAGTGGGCCTTCTCCTTGGCTCCTGACGCCCCTGAACTTTCCTCCGTTGATTGTTTCTTTTCTGCTCTCGGACTTATTTATAACGAGACTGACAGGACTGCCTTTGCCGAGAGTCAGCTGGTGACCTTACGTCAGGGTAAGAGACCTATTGAGGAGTATTGCTCTCACTTTAGGAAGTGGTGCGTAGCTTCTCGGTGGAATGACCGTGCCTTAAGGTGCCAGTTTAGGTTGGGTCTGTCGAATGCCCTGAAAGACCTGCTAGTTAGCTATCCCTCTTCTGACTCCCTAGACCAGGCTATGGCTTTAGCGGTACGACTTGACCGACGTCTCAGGGAACGACAACATGAACGTTTATGTGTTTTCTCCTCCGACTCCCCCATGATGCCTCCTGAAGTTCCGTTGCTTCGTTCCTCCCCGAAAGACTCAGAGATACCTATGCAACTCGGGGCCTCCGTGTCCCCCCAACAACGTAGAGAATTCCGCAGGAAGAATGGTCTCTGCTTCTACTGTGGGGATGACAAGCATCAAGTGAACAACTGTCCTAAGCGTAAGAATGCAGCCAGAGAACTTCCGCGCCTAAGTGATCATCGGGGAGGTCACTTGGGCGCACAGGTATTTCCAGTAAATAGGAAAAGTACTAAGATCTTGCTTCCCTTTCAGGTCTCTTTTGGTGGTAGGTCTGCTACCGGCAGTGCCTTCGTGGATTCAGGGTCCTCTACTAATATTATGTCTGTGGAATTTGCTATGTCTCTTGCTATGCCTCTGATTGATTTGCCTAAACCTGTCCCGGTAGTGGGTATCGACTCCACTCCTCTTGCTAATGGTTATTTTACATAGCATACCCCTGTTTTTGAACTCCTTGTTGGCTCCATGCATTTGGAGCAATGCTCTGTACTGTTGATGCAGGGATTATCGTACGATTTGGTTCTAGGCCTTCCCTGGTTGCAGTTGCATAATCCCACGTTTGACTGGAATACTGGGGAGCTAACCAAATGGGGTAATGAATGTTGTACGTCATGTTTTTCTGTTAATTCTATTTCTCCCCCTGAGGAGGCGAATACGCTACCCGAGTTTGTTCAGGACTTCGCTGATGTTTTCTCTAGGGAGGCCTCCGAAGTGTTACCTCCTCATAGAGAATACGATTGCGCTATCGAATTGGTACCAGGAGCTAAGCTTCCTAAGGGTAGGATATTTAATCTTTCTTGTCCCGAACGTGAAGCCATGAGAGAGTATATCCAGGAATCCCTGGCCAAGGGTTACATTCGTCCCTCTTCTTCTCCGGTAGGTGCTGGCTTCTTCTTCGTGGGGAAAAAGGATGGTGGTCTTAGGCCATGCATTGACTACCGTAGCCTGAATAAGGTCACAGTAAGGAACCAGTATCCCCTTCCTTTGATTCCTGATCTCTTTAATCAGGTTCAGGGGGCCCAATGGTTCTCTAAATTGGATCTACGGGGGGCATATAACCTTATTCGCATCAAAGAGGGGGATGAGTGGAAGACTGCGTTTAACAAGCCCGAAGGCCATTTTGAATACCTCGTCATGCCCTTTGGGTTGTGTAATGCCCCTGCGGTCTTCCAGAATTTCATAAATGAGATTTTGAGAAATTACCTGGGGATATTTCTTGTAGTGTACCTTGATGACATACTGGTGTTTTCCAAGGACTGGTCCTCCCACATTGAGCATGTCAGGAAGGTGCTCCAGGTCCTTCGGGAAAACAAACTGTTTGCCAAAACCGAAAAATGTGTGTTTGGGGTACAGGAGATACCATTTTTGGGTCAAATCCTCACTCCTCATGAATTCCGCATGGACCCCGCCAAGGTTCAGGCTGTGGCGGAATGGGTAAAACCTGCCTCCCTGAAGGCGTTACAGTGTATTTTGGGGTTCGCTAATTATTACAGGAGATTTATTGCTAACTTCTCGGTCATCGTTAAGCCTCTTACGGACCTCACTCGCAAAGGTGCTGATCTCCTCCACTGACCTCCTGAGGCTGTCCAGGCTTTTGAGGTCCTTAAGAAGTGCTTTATCTCGGCCTCGGTGCTGGTTCAGCCCAACCAAATGGAGCCATTTATCGTGGAAGTTGACGCATCTGAGGTGGGAGTGGGGGCTGTCTTGTCCCAGGGTACCAGGTCCCTCACCAATCTCCGCCCCTGTGCCTACTTCTCCAGGAAGTTTTCGCCAACTAAGAGTAACTATGATATTGGCAACCGCGAACTCTTAGCCATTAAATGGGCATTTGAAGAGTGGCGCCACTTCCTGGAGGGGGCTAGACACCAGGTAACGGTCCTTACCGACCACAAGAATCTGGTTTTCCTAGAATCTGCCCGGAGGCTAAACCCGAGACAAGCTCGATGGGCGTTTTTTTTTACCAGATTCAATTTTTTGGTTACCTATAGGGCTGGGTCTAAAAATATTAAGGCTGATGCACTGTCGCGTAGCTTCATGGCCAGCCCTCCTTCGGAGGAAGATCCTGCTTGTATTTTGCCTCCAGGTATAATCATTTCCTCGATCGATTCTGATTTAGTCTCTGAAATTGCTGCTGATCAAGGTTCAGCTGCCGGGAACCTTCCTGAGAACAAGCTGTTTGTTCCCCTGCAATGCCGGCTAAGGGTACTTAGGGAAAATCATGACTCCGCACTATCTGGTCATCCAGGCATCCTGGGTACCAAACACCTCATTACCAGAAATTATTGGTGGCCTGGGTTGCCTAAAGACGTTAAGGCC
The DNA here is from genome assembly GCF_050947455.1 of Rhinoderma darwinii. Classification (NCBI taxonomy): domain Eukaryota; kingdom Metazoa; phylum Chordata; class Amphibia; order Anura; family Rhinodermatidae; genus Rhinoderma; species Rhinoderma darwinii. The sequence goes on along the minus strand of NC_134687.1, from coordinate 254,552,208 downwards.
TACGTCGCCGCTTGTGAGGTTTGTGCTAGGTCCAAGACTCCCAGGTCCCGACCAGCGGGCTTACTGCGTTCGTTGCCCATTCCCCAGAGACGTTGGACACATATCTCCATGGATTTTATCACCGATTTGCCTCCATCCCAAGTCAAGTCGGTGGTGTGGGTGGTGGTAGACCGCTTCAGTAAGATGTGCCACTTTGTGCCCCTCAAGAAACTACCCAACGCCAAGACGTTGGCTACCTTGTTTGTCAAACACATCCTGCGTCTCCATGGGGTCCCTGTCAATATTGTTTCGGAAAGAGGGGTACAATTTGTTTCATTGTTTTGGAGAGCCTTCTGTATGAAGTTGGGGATTGATCTGTCCTTCTCCTCTGCCTTCCATCCTGAAACCAATGGCCAAACGGAGAGGACTAATCAATCTCTAGAACAATACTTAAGGTGTTTTGTCTCTGACTGTCAATATGATTGGGTCTCATTCATTCCCCTCGCCGAATTTTCCCTTAATAACCGGGTCAGTAACTCGTCAGGGGTCTCTCCCTTTTTCTGTAATTTTGGGTTTAATCCATGGTCCTCCTCCGTTTCACCTGGTAGTTCCAACAATCCCGAGGTAGAGGTCATTCATCGGGAACTGTGCACAGTCTGGGCCCAGGTTCAGAAGAACCTAGAGGCGTCCCAGAGCGTACAAAAAACTCAGGCTGATAGAAAACGTTCTGCTAACCCCCTGTTTATGGTCGGGGATCTGGTGTGGTTGTCGTCTAGGAACTTGCGTCTCAAGGTTCCGTCCAAGAAGTTTGCTCCCCGGTTTATTGGGCCGTATAAGGTCATTGAGGTCCTCAATCCTGTCTCCTTCCGGCTGGAGTTACCCCCGTCTTTTCGTATACACGACGTGTTTCATGCCTCCCTCCTTAAACGCTGCTCCCCGTCCTTGGCTCCCTCGAGGAGACCTCCTGTTCCCGTCCTCACCCCTGAGGGGGTGGAATTCGAGGTGGCCAGGATTGTGGACAGCAAGATGGTCCAAGGCTCCCTCCAGTACCTGGTCCATTGGAGAGGTTACGGGCCCGAGGAGAGGACTTGGGTACCCGCCCGGGATGTTCACGCTGGGGTATTGGTCAGGAGGTTCCACCTGCGTTTCCCCAGTAAGCCAGGTCCACTTAGAAAGGGTCCGGTGGCCCCTCATAAAAGGGGGGTACTGTAAAGGATCTGCCAGGCACAGCTTCGGGGTTAACTCTCTTAATTAATCAGTCAGCACCTGAATCTACATCCCTGAGACTGACTCCAGCTTCCACCACTCAGGCTGGCAGGCTTAGGAGTGGGAGAGCCTATCGCAACCTGGCCAGACTCAGTTAGCTCCCGCCCTTGGTCTATTTAAGCCTGCCTTTCCTGTTCCTCCAGTGCTTGTGATTCTTTTTCATGTGTTTTCCTGGCCCAGCTACAGCTCCTTCTATTTTGTTCCTGCTCCATACAGACCCTGGCTTACCGACTACTCTTCTGCTCTTCATTTGGTACCTCGCACACTCCTGGCTTGACTCGGCTCGTTCACCACTCTGGTTGCTCACGGTGTTGCCGTGGGCAACTGCCCCTTTCCCTTGCTTGTGTTCCCTTGTATGTTTGTCGTGTTTGTCGTGCACTTACTGAGTGCAGGGACCGCCGCCCAGTTGTACCCCGTCGCCTAGGGCGGGTCGTTGCAAGTAGGCAGGGACAGAGTGGTGGGTAGATTAGGGCTCACTTGTCCGTTTCCCTACCCCCCGGTCATTACAATCAGACTATGCAGCACGCTCCAGCTGTTTAAATAGCTGACCTTCCATGTCCTCAGATATATTTTTTGGGGGGAGGGGGTCTATAGATTACACCAAAAGTAATTTTTGTAATTCTACCCACGAGGTTTCAACCTCCTCCCAATCTTCACCCACTATAGTCTCTTTCACACTCGCCTTCATATTACTTCTCACATACAGACGTACACCACCGCCTTTCCTATTTGCCCTGTGTTTTCGAAAGAGTGTAAAACCCTGTAGATTTACAGCCCAGTCATGTGAAGAGTTTAGCAATGTGTCAGCAACACCAACTATATCTATATGTTCCTCAAGTACCAAGGCCTCAAGCTCCCCCATTGTTCTTGCTAGACTTCTGGCCTTTGTGATCATACACTTTAACTTGCATTTCAAATTGTCACGTTCAGTATCAGAAAATATTTATTGATTATTTAACATTATGTGGGCATTTTTATTTTCAATGTTGTTTTGTAAGCAAAGGATCTCCTTTTCCTGTTGTCTAGTCCTCAGGGGAAATGGGGCTAAACCCATGGACGCTACAGCGAAACATGTCGGAGGGGCTCCTCATATTTTAATTCCTGCTGTTTGCCGGGTATACTATGGTTCACACTCTAACCATTGACTGCTAGGATAGCGGTTTTCACGTTGGTCCATGGGTGTGTCACACTAGTGCATGTGCAGCAACCTTGCATATGTTTACCTGACATCTAAGCAGTGACAATTTTAACCTTTTGTGTGGTCTGTCCTTTTTGCTATATATAGCACATTAAAGAATTTACTTTATATTTATTTATTTTCTCTTTTATGGTAGTTGGAAAACATGGTTATTTGCCTATTGGTAATTAGTTGTTATTTGTGTATTGCGCCCGCCAACTACCTATGATCTCTGATATTTTTGCTAGTCCTTCCCAGTCTGGTTCCTACTTTGCAGCATCCCCTGCTGTCCTCAGATGTCAATCCTCCTAAGGAGTCGGTAATAATGGACCAGTGTAAGTTATCAACCCAGGAGAGACAACGCAGACGCACTCCGGTTTTATTGCGGCCCTGGTGGCCATCTTGTGTGCCTGTGTCCCCAAAGATCCCAAAACCTAGTGTTGCTAGGAGTGACAACCGTGGGTAAGAATGGACTTCCGTCTAGATTGTCCATACCTGTGACCATAGTGTCCGGCGAGAAAACGCATCAGGTCTCTGCGTATCTGGACTCTGGATCCGCTGCTAATTTCATCCGTAGAGACCTAGTGGACCTTCTGCAGTTACCCACCACCCTTCTGGAGAACCCGTTGACAGTTGCTTCAGTAGATGGACTACCTCTGCCAGTCCCAGTTATAGCTGTGACCAAGCCGCTGAGGCTCCAAGTGGGAGCCCTTCACTCCGAACTTCTGCCTTTCTATGTGCTATCCAAAGCTGTTAACCCTGTGTTGCTGGGCCTGCCTTGGCTTCGACTGCATGCCCCAGTCCTGGACTGGAATTCTGGAGAGGTTCTCCAATGGGGCCCTGAGTGTCAATGTCGTTGACTGGTGCAGATTAGTTTGGCTCACCCTTTGCTGCCTCGGTCATTGTCAGGATTGCCGAGTCATTTTGCTGCATTTTCGGGCGTCTTCTGCAAGAGGGAGGCAGAGACATTGCCTCCACATCAGGTGTATGACTGCCCTATCGAACTGATTCCTGGTGCATCCCTTCCCCGTGGTAGGGTATATCCTCTCTCCTTGCCAGAGACTATGTCCATGTCCGTCTATGTGAAAGAGAACTTGGAGAGGGGCCTTATACGAAAGCCTTCCTCCCCGGCAGGAGCCGGGTTCTTCTTTGTCAAAAAGAAAGATGGCTCTCTTCATCCTTGTATCGACTACCGAGGTCTCATCCAGATCACGGGGAAGAATAAATATCCGTTGCCACTAATCTGTGAACTGTTTGATCGTATACGTGGTGCCAAGATTTTTTCTAATGTAGACCTGCGTGAGGCTTACGACCTAGTCCGGATTTGCCAGGGTGATGAATGGAAGACTGCATTTAACACCTGTGATGGACACTATGAGTATCTAGTAATGCCCTTCGGCCTGTGTAATGCTCCCGCGGTCTTCCAGGAGTTTGTGAATTAAATTTTTCGTGACCTCCTCTATGTTTGTGTTGTAGTCTACCTTGATGACATCTTAATTTTTTCTCCAGATCCTATGACACACGAGAGACATGTCCGTCAAGTTCTGCTACGGTTAAGGGAGAATCGTCTTCACGCCAAGTTGGAGAAGTGCGTGTTTGACAAAGATGCTCTACCCTTCCTGGGCTACATCATCTCGAATTGAGGTCTCGAGATGGGTCCTGAGAAGGTAAAGTCTGTTCTGGAATGGCCACGTCCTCAAGGCTTGAGGGCCATACAGCGCTTTTTGGGATTCGCTAATTTTTACAGGCAGTTTATTCCAAACTTCTCCTTACTGACTTCTCCCATCTCTAACCTCACTAAGAAGGGTATGAACGCCAAGGTGTGGACTCCCTATGCAGAGTCTGCATTCAATAGCCTGAATAGTGCCTTCACGTCATTCTCTATCCTCCATCATCCGGATGTCTTTCTGCAGTTCTCGTTGGAGGTGTCCTCATCCTCTGTCGGTGCTGGTGCACACCTGTTCCAGAGAGGTCCCAAGGGCAAGTCAAGGGTATGTGGATATTTTCTAAGCTCTTTTCTTCCGCAGAACGCAACTACTCGATTGGGGATCGGGAGTTACTGGCCATCAAATTGTCCATGGAAGTGTGGAGACATCTACTAGAGGGCGCAGCTCATCCAATCCTAATTTTTACAGACCACAAGAATCTGACCTACCTCCAAACGGCCCAACGGCTGAACCCTCGTCAGGCAAGGTGGTCACTGTTCCTTACAAGGTTCCAGTCTGAGCTCCATTATCGCCCGGCCGACAAGAATGTGAGGGCTGATGCCTTGTCCAGGTCTTTCGAGACGGAAGACACCTTGGAGAGTCCACAGAATATTATTGATTCGTCTTGCATTAACTCTGTCAATCCCCTGCAAGTTGGGGACATTCCTCCAGGGAGCACTTTTGTGCGACTGGCTGATCGTGGAAGAATCCTCCGCTGGGGACACTCCTCTAGACTGGCAGGTCACGCGGGGTACCTTAAGACCCGGGATCTGATTGCTCGTCATTTCTGGTGGCCTACGCTGCCAAAGGAAATTATGTACTTCGTTTCTTCCTGTTCTGTATGTGCAGCCAACAAGGTCACCCACTCCAGACCTGCTGGTCTGCTCCAGCCATTGCCTGTGCCTAATGCTCCCTGGCAGCATATAGGTATCGACTTGCGCCCCACACCTTGGGTCACACTAATCTCCTAAACATGGGTAAGTGCATCTGTTAGGCCTACTCTGGCTTTATGCCGTATATCAAAGGCACTAGTCACTTTAAGCAAATACAGGTTTTTATCCTTGAGTTTTGTATACTCTGTTTTTTGCACTATTTGTACCTTAAACTACTAAATATAGATGCACCCTGTGTTGGAGTTACATTGAGCTAAATAAATCTTTCATACTATATGAGAAATGTATTTATATACTTTGATCAATGTATATATTGGTGATCCAGACAAGGATTTATTTTAGATTCTCTGTTTTTGTTATTTTTTGTATTTAATGTTATCAATAAAGATGGTCAATTTTTTCATACTTTGATATGTATGGACTCTTTTTGTTCTCTAGTTTATATTATCTATTGTTAGAGTCCTTATCTCTAATTATTTGAATGGGTGGTTGAGATTTGTCTCCCACCTTGATGCTCATATGTCCTGTGAGACCTCTTGTCTAAATACATCCAGGTGATAAAGAATAGAGGCTATTTTTAAGGTTTTAAATGCGACTTCTGCTTCTGCAGTCCACACGTTGGCATTCATACAATTTTTAGTGATGGTGGAGATGGGAGCTGTCAATGAAGAGAAGTTGGGAATGAACAGCCGATAGAAGTTGGCGAATCCCAGGAAGCGTTGTATGGCCCTTAAGCCTTGGGGGCGTGGCCATTCCAGGACAGCCTTTAACTTCTTAGGGTCCATTTTGAGACCCTGATCAGAGATGATATAGCCCAGGAAGGGTAGAGACTTCTTTTCAAAAACGCACTTCTCCAGCTGGGCATAAAGATGATTCTCCCTTAATCGAAGCAGCACCTGGCAGGCATGACCCTGATGAGTCACAAGATCTGTGGAAAAAATAAAAATGTCATCGAGATACACCACAACACAAACATAGAGGAGATCACGAAAAATGTAATTGCTAAATTCTTGAAACACCGAGGGGGCGTTACACAGGCCGAAGGGCATGACCAGATATTCGTAGTATCCATCACGAGTATTAAATGCAGTCTTCCACTTGTCACCCTGGCGAATCCGGATTAGATTGTAAACCCCCCGCAGGTCTAGCTTAGAAAAAATGTTTGCCCCCCCGTATGTGATCAAACAGTTCTGAAATTAAAGGCAATGGGTACCTGTTCTTCGCCGTGGTCTGGTTAAGGCCTCGATAGTCAATGCAGGGTTGGAGGGATCCATCTTTCTTCTTGACAAAGAAAAACCCTGCCCTGGCCGGGGATGAGGATTTTCCTATGAAGCCCCTCTCCAGATTCCCCTTAATGTAGGCTGACATAGACTGGGTCTCAGGCAAGGAGAGAGGGTATACTCTACCTCGAGGAGGAGATGAATCAAGAATCAAGTCGATAGGGCAGTCATACGCTCCATGTGGAGGCAATGTCTCTGCTTTCTTCTTGTTGAAGACATCTGAGAACAGAAAATAACAAGGAGGCAACCATGCCAGTGACTGATGCTGAGGAGACTGAGGCGGATGGACATGCACCAGACAGCGGTTCAGACACTTGGGACCCCACTGGAGAAACTCTCCAGGGTTCTAATTCAGGACTGGGGCGTGTAGACGGAGCCAAGGGAAACCCAGCAGCACAGGGTTTACGGCCTTGGGCAGGACAAATAGGTAGATGAGTTCAGAGTGAAGAACTCCCACTTGGAGTCTTAACGGCTTGGTCATAGACAAAACTGGGTCAGGCAAAGGCAGTCCATCTACCGAGGCAATGATCAACGGCTTTTCCAGCACAACAGTGGGCAACTGAAGAAGATCCACAAGGTCTTGGCAGATGAAATTGGCTGCAGAGCCAGAATACAGGTAGGCAGAGACTGGATGGGGTCTCTCGCCAGCTAGACGATGGTCACAGGAATGAACAGTTTGGAGGAGAGTTCGCTAGTAAATGCAGTATCGCCCAGGGTTGTCTCCCCAACCAATACTCGGCGTTGGGGTTTTTTGGCTTCTGAGGACACAGACGCATGACATGGCCAGTGAGGCAGCAATATAAACAGTCCAGAGGTGCGCCTGCGCTGTTTCTCTTGAACGGACAGTTTAAGCCCATCCACCTGCATCGGAATCTCAGGCGGAGCAGAAGAAGAAGGCAAGAAGGGTTGCTGGAAGTTGGGCGCCAGTCTAGGAAGCTGTCTCTTCTGTGGAACCTCTTGAGATCTCTCACGGAGCCTTATGTCCACTCGAGTAGCTAGTAGAATCAGGTCGTCCAAGGCAGCTGGTAGATCTTGAGCAGCAAGTTCGTCTTTGATCTCGGGCGATAGGCCAGGCCAGAAAGATACTACCAAGGCCTCATTGTTCCAGGACAATTCTCCTGCCAGGGTTCGTAACTGGATGGTGTATTCGCCCACGGAGGCCTCCTCCCGGTGAAGTTTAAAGATAGCAGTGGCTGCCCGTGAGACTTCTCCTGGCTCTTCAAATACGGTATGGAACAACCGCACAAACCCCTGGAAGTCTCAGGTCACTGTCGTTCCCAGATAGGATTCACCTATGCCAGGGCCTTGCTGGCAAGTAGAGACATAATGAAGGAGATCCTGGCTCCGTCCGAGGGAAGTGCTCGGGCGTGCAGAGTGAAATTGATATGGCATTGGTTCAGAAACCTCCTTCACGAACTTGCGTCTCCATGGAACCGAGGTGGCAATGGCAGCGAGAACCAAGGATCCGAACCGGAGCTGCTAGGAGGTGTAGCAGGAGGGTCGATCAGAGGAGCTTAAATAGGAGCAGAGAAGAAAGTAGCCAGCGCCCCTAGCTGCTGTGCCATGGAGTCTACTGCCAGAAGAAGTTAATCCTGTCGTGCTCGCAGATCCTGCAGGTCCGCCTGCATGGCTTGGGAGGGTGACATGCCCTTGAATTGACCAGCGGGGTCCATGGCCTGAGCGTACTGTCCCGGCATAGGGTGTGGACACACTGACCTATCGCGTAGCGGGATAGCAGCTGGCCAACCAGGTACAAAACAATGTCTATAGTCCAGAAAGGGTACCTGAGGCAATGTATACCGTAGCGGAGACACAACTTGACTTTCACTGTAGATGGCACAGTAGATGCAGTGGAAGACACAACTTGACTCTCACTGTAGATGGCACAGTAGATGCAGCGAAAGACATGACTTGACTTTCACTGTAAATGGCACAGTAGATACGATAGCACGGGATACAGGGTACAGGCAGCAGGAACGGGTAACACTGGGAACTGGAAAACACTGCGAGACCATTTTCAAGACAAACTTTAGGTATACAAAAATGCTCAGACAAGTAACAAGTGGGCAGAGCCCTTTTTATAGTCCAACAGCATTCTGGGCTATTTACTGATAATAGACAGTTGGACGCGTACTGGCCCTTTAAGGCCGTGCACGCGCACCCTGCGGGACCCAGTCACAGAACCCGGAAGTGAGTGCCGGCGTCTCCCTGGAGGGGACGTCCATGGCCAGAGCCGTCAGATGGTAAGTCTGAACGACGGTCCGCAGCCATGGACGTTACACCCTACAACTACTAATTTTCTTGCCTTACCTGCATTACCATCCCGCCGACTACTAGCTGGGCTGTTAGGGAGATCAGTGTCCACTAGGGCTGCCATTTCTGAGACTGACACCCTCGCATCATCACCCAACTTGGCAATTTTGCTTGGAATAACAGAAACAGGATTGGCCTTCCTTTTCTTGGATCCTTTTCTACTGCCCCTAACGACATTAACCCAGCTACTTGCCTAGTCCTGCTGACCCATGTCACCCTCCGTATTGCATTTTGCTCTTCCAGATCTCTAATGTGAGCTTCCAGGTGAACAACATGCTCACATCTGCCACAGAGGTATTCAGCCTCTAACTCCTGCTCCAGTCATGCATACCTATATCTACTTGCAGCCAGTCCACCCCTTCCACAGGCAAAACGACAGTCCTTTTCTCAACACTTTAATTTCAATGGGTTAAAGTACATGGGAGAAATATTTACCACTAATCCATTTTGGCTTCTTGGTTCCTCTTTTAATGTGAGCTTCCAGGTGAACAACATGCTCACATCTGCCACAGAGGTATTCAGCCTCTAACTCCTGCTCCAGTCATGCATACCTATATCTACTTGCAGCCAGTCCACCCCTTCCACAGGCAAAACGACAGTCCTTTTCTCAACACTTTAATTTCAATGGGTTAAAGTACATGGGAGAAATATTTACCACTAATCCATTTTGGCTTCTTGGTTCCTCTTCTGTTGTGACTGGGTCCTTTGTGGTTTCCCACTCCGGGTTTTTGCTCGATCTATTGTATCGCCTCCCTCCTCTCCTGGTGTGTCGTTTTCCCCTTTCTGGATCACTGTAACTGACAAAAAAAATCATTGTTAGAGGATTGCATACGAGTGTGCCTGTTTCTGGGCGTCTTCCTCCTGGTGTTCTTTCTCGTACTATGCCTCTGTTGTAAATTTTCTTGTTTTTAATTATATACTCTTCCCATCAGATAGTCTTCTTTGTCTCTACTCCATTTGTGTCTTTTGATTTCTTTTTACTCACTCCATTTAAGCAAAATAGAGCAAAATTTGTGGTAGCTTTCTTTCAACCTCCACTTTCTTTTTATTACACTTCTCAATCTGTAAGAATTCTATATTTAATAGAAGCGTATTTTTTGATTAGTCTTCAAACCTAGTACAGAAATCCATATTAGTTGGAAAAAAATTTGGACTTAATAGGTGATCTTAAACCACGTTGGATTATCTGGTGTTTGTAATACTCCCCCAACAATGACAGATGTAGCTTCAAGTTAATTATTCTCCTGGCTTCAAATTCATAACTTTTTTTAATATCCACTTTTGCTGGTATACCCAAAAATTTCCCATCACATAAAGATCCATTTAAAATCCTGTCAATGTCCTCAAATCTATGGCACGCTCTTTACCATGTAGTCAGTTATTACGTGTGAAGAGGATAGCAGATGATCCAACTAATCTTGACTTGGAGAAATTTTCAAGATATTCCTAGAAAGGGGATACCCAAGACACACAGGGTCATCTAGATAAGGTACTCAATTTAGACAGACCACATCTACACACAGAGAAAACTGTTAGGCCCTATTCACACGACAGGGTTTCCCTGCCGTCACACAGCCGCATTAGAAACAATAGACCCCAAATGGGGCTATTCACACAACCGATTTTTTGGGCGGCCCGGGAAACCCGGCCATCAAAAAATGGGACATGTCCTATTTTCGGCTGTTCTCCCGGCCGCCCGGCTCCCATAGAAGCCTATGGGGCCGCGTAATACACGGCCATCACTGGAATGTGTCCCGAGTGACGGCCGTGTCTTCCGTCACTCTCTCTCTCTCCTTCTCCTCCTTACAGTGCGAAGTGCATGTGAGGAGGAGGAAGGTATTTTTTTGCTCCCTGTAGAAGCGGAATCCCCAATCCCCGGCCACAGCTTTGGCAATGCTGTGGCCGGGGATTGGGGATTCTGCTTCAGGAGAAGTCCCTGACTTCACTGTCCATATATGGACACAGTGACGTCAGGCACTTCTGAAGCGGAATCCCCGACGCTGTTGCCAGTGTTTCCGCTCCAGGAGAAGTCCCTGACTTCAGTGTCCATATATAGACATTGAAGTCAGTGACTTCTCCTTGAACAGGCGGGGGGCGGGGGTGCTATGAAAAAGTTCCCTGTGTAGAACTACCTACAGGGGGTTGTGTGGCATAACCTACAGGGGGCTGTGTGGCATTACCTACAGGGGGCTGTGTGGCATTACCTACAGGGGGCTGTGTGGTATTACCTACAGGGGGCTGTGTGGCACTACCTACAGGGGGCTGTGTGGCACTACCTACAGGGGGCTGTGTGGCACTACCTACAGGGGGCTGTGGGGCATTACCTACAGGGGGCTGTGTGGCACTACCTACAGGGGGCTGTGTAGCTTTACCTCCAGGGGGCTGTGTGGCATTACCTACAGGGGGCTGTTTGGAATTACCTACAGGGAGCTGTGTGGCATTACCTATAGGGGGCTGTGTGGCACTACTTACAAGGGGGGCTGTGTGGCACTACCTAGAGGGGGGCTGTGGCAGTAACTAGAGGGCAGTGTGTGGCATTATCTACAGAGGGAAGTGTGTGGCCAAAAATGTACAAATTAAATTCATCCGATTTTAAAACACACAAAGAAAAAAACGGATCTAAAACGGGTCAAAATCGGCTGTTAAAAACGGCAACACGGCCCGGAACGGAATCGGAACGAATGCAAAACGGATGCAAAATGGCTGGGAAAAATAGTCCAATAAAATCCCCTACCACCAGCATCTGTCTGACCTTTGCTGCACTCCTACTTCCATCCTTCCTACAGCAGTCCTTGTCCTGGTTGCTAGGAGCAACACCCTGCTGCAGTGGTGCTTGCCCTGGACGTGCATCTCTAATAAGGTATATTTACTAGGTTGTGCCAGTTCGGGAATAGCCACCCTGGAACTTTTTCCCCTACCCCTTCCTCTAACTTTTACCCAGCTACTAATCTCTGGATCCTGAGCTTGCCCCCCTCCACCCACCTCCATCTCACTGGCCCCAGCCAGTGTTTGCTCAGTGAGCTTTAAACACCTCTTCAGGTTTGCAATGCTCCTATGTGTTGCAAGCTGCATATTTAGATCCAATACCTGGGCTTCCAAATACACAACATGTGTGCAAAGATATTCAACCTCAAACGGCTGTTCAAGGCATGCGTAAATTGCACAAGACACACACCTGGTAGCATTGTTCATGGAGCACATTCTTAAAAGGAATGTGTCGTGAATTAAAAAAAAAAATGAAAGTAAGTGTTATGTTTATTATATTTTTTTGTGTCATTTTTTTCTGCTCAGAATTTTTACACAGCGTGTGGATGCGCAATTCTGGACGGAAGATGTGTGGACAAGCCCTAGGAATGATTTAAGTGAAGAGGGAGACCCTGTGGTGAATGAATTTTTAGTTGATAGGTTGACATGGCGTGTATTTGATGCATTTTTTGGCGCATTTTATGCGGCAAAAAACTTAGCAAAAAACGCTTGATTAAGCTTTTCATTTACATAAATGAGAAAATGCACCGTTAGTGCATACAATGCGCTTTTTTACGCAAGCGTTTTAAGAAGAGCATATAAACGCGCCAAATGTTCCCATAGTCAATGGGAGTCCTAATTATGGGCCAAAACTTGCAAAAAGTGCACACAAAATGCGTAAAAAAACACGCGAATGAAGCGTCAAACGCTTGATTAAGCTTCCCATTTACATCAATGGGAAAGTGAACCCTTAGAACATACTACGCTCTATTTTACGCAGGCATTTTTAAAAAACCCGTTGCGTAAAAAAGAAGCGTTGAATCAATTCTTTGGTGCATAAAATGCGCCAAATGTTCCCAGAGTCAGTGGGAGTCCTAACTACGCACCCAAAAACTTGCAAAAAGCGCACACAAAACAAGCAAAAAAAAAAACGTGTGGCGTAGTTGCATGTTTGGGTGGGGGGGTTTGTGTGTGTGTGTGGGGGGGCTCCCGATGGAGCAGCGGTACTCACCGCTGATTCTGCAAAACAGCTGATAAGTGGCTATGATCAGTGGTGCCTCTGAGCCTTCATATCCGACAATCAGCTCTTTTGAAGAATCATCGTCGAGCGCCTTCCCCAAACATGCAACCGCGCCACACATGTGTTGTGTGTGTGTGTGGGTGGGTTGTGTGTGGCGCGGTTTTATGTTTGGAGGGGGTTGTGTATGGGGGGGGGACGTTCATAGGAGCAGCGGTACTCGCCACTGATTCTTCGAAACAGCTGATTGTCGGCTATGAAATGATCAGCGGCACACACAAACATGCAACCGCGCCACACACAAACCTCCTACCCACACACAAACCCCCACCACAAGCACAAACCCCCCCACCCACGCACGCACACATACATACACACAGACTTTACCTGAAATACCGCCGGTATTCACCAAAATGGCGATGGCTTTCCCCCTACAAACCAGCATCTATGCTGGTACGCTCTGAACTGCGCATGCGCAGTACAGAGCGAGACAGCAGAAGCGCAGGATGTAACGAACGGGTCCCGTTCATAATGTCATATGCCTTGTAGCTGCCATATTCCATCCGTGTATTTGTCGTTAAGAGACACATACACAGATGAAAGAAAATATGGCAGCCCCAGTGAAGTAAAAAAAAGTGTTAATAAAAAAAAACATTTTATGTGAAAAATAAATAAAGTAAATATAATATTTGATTAAATAAAAACACAAATTAATAAAAAAGATATTAATTCATGACACCTTTCCTTTAAATGGGGATAAACAGTATACTGTAGCAAGACAAAAAACTTTTGTAGTACAGAATGCACAAAGGAAATGTATCAGACCTTATTTTTTTTATGTCCCTTAGTTAAACTATGTCCCCTTGTTTAAAGAGGCTCTGTCACCACATTATAAGTGCCCTATCTCCTACATAAGGAGATGGGCGCTATAATGTAGGTGACAGCAGTGCTTTTTGTTTAAAAAAAACGATCTATTTTTACCACTTTATTAGCGTTTTGAGATTTATGCTAATGAGTTGCTTAATGCCCAAGTGGGCGTATTTTCACTTTAGACCAAGTGGGCGTTGTACAGAGGAGTGTATGACGCTGACCAATCAGCATCATGCATTCATTTACACAGCGCATAGGGATCCTGTTAGATCCTTATGTGCTGTCTTATACTTACACATTAACAATACTGAAGTGTTTAGACAGTGAATAGACATTCCACGGAATGTCTATTCACAATCTCTGCACTTCGTTACTGTTTCTATGGTAGTTACAGCCGAGGAAGCGTGATCTCGTTGTAACTTGTCATTTACCGCGTAATCTCGCAAAATTACGCGTCCTCTGCTGTAACTACCACAGACAGAGTAACGAAGTGTAGAGATTGAGAATAGACATTCCGTGGAATGTCTATTCACTGTCTAAACACTTCAGTGTTGTTAATGTGTAATCATAAGACAGCAGATAAGGATCTAACAGGATCCCTATGCGCTGTGTAAATGAATGGAGAGGAGTGCATGATGCTGATTGGTCAGCGTCATACACTCCCCTGTACAACGCCCACTTGGTCTAAAGTGAAAATAGACCCACTTGGGCATTAAGCAACTCATTAGCATAAATCTAAAAACGCTAATAAAGTCGTAAAAATAGATTGTTTTTTTAAATAAAAAACACTGCTGTCACCTACATTACAGCGCCGATCTCCTTATGTAGGAGATAGGGCACTTATAATGTGGTGACAGAGCCTCTTTAACTATGCACTTATCTGCAAAATTGCATTTTACTGCACACTCGCTTCACTAAGAAAACCCTCGGTCGTAGTCACTCAGCTATTAGGCCCTATTCACACGACAGGGATTCCCTGCCATGTGACGGACGTTTTTTGAACGGCCGTCACACGGTCGCAATAGGAACGATAGAACCCAAATGGGGCTATTCACACGGCTGATTTTGTTAATGCCCGGTAAACCGAGCCGTCAAAACATGGAGTATACTGTGCTTTCTGCCACTCGTTTGCTCTCTTCTCCTCCACACAGTGCGAAGTGCATGTGCGGAGGAGGGTTTTTCTTTGCTCCATGTAGGAGCAGAATCCCCAATCCCCGGCCACAGCGTTGCAAAAGCTGTGGCCGGGGATTCCGCTCCAGGAGAAGTCCCAAACTTCACTGTCTATATATGGACAGTGACATCGGGAACTTCTCCTGGTGCGGTCCCCTACTCCTGAAACGGAATCCCCGGCGCTGTGGCCTGTGTTTCCTCTTCAGGAGAAGTACCTGACTTCACTGTCCATATATGGACAGTGAAGTCAGACCTCTCCTGGAACGGTCCCCTACAGTGGGTTCTATCTACAGAAAGGTAGGGTGGTGCCATCTATGTGTGTGGGGGGGGGGGGAGTTGCTATGTAAAAGGGGGCTGTGTGGCATTACCTACAGGGGGGCTGTGTGGCATTACCTACAGGGGGCTGTGTGTCGCTACCTTCAAGGGGGCTGTGTGGCATTACCTACAGGGGGGCTGTGTGGCACTACCTACAGAGGGGCTGTGTGGCATTACCTATAGGGGGCCATGGCATTATCTACAGGGGGTTGTTTGACATTACCTACAGGGGGCTGTGTGGTATTACCTACAAGGTGGTTGTGTGGCACTACCTACAAGGGAGCTGTGTGGCACTACCTACAAGGGGGCTTTGTGGCATTACCTACAGGGGGGCCGTGGCAGTATCTACAGAGGGCAGTGTGTGACATTATCTACAGAGGGAAGTGTGTAGGGAAAAAATGTACAAATGAAATTCATCTGTTTTAAAAACGGGCAGGGAAAAAAACGGATGCAAAACGGGTCAAAATCGGCCGTTAAAAACGGAAACACGGCCAAGAACGGAAAAGGAAGGGATGCAAAACGGGCAAGAAAAACGGACCAAAACGGACGTTTTTATCGGCCGACACTCGGACACTGTCGTGTGAATAGTGTCTAGTCCGATTTTGACCTGTTCTGCACCCTAATTTTCCCAGTCCTTTTTAAAAATGGATGCCCTCTGTAGCTAATGCCACACACTGCCCTCTGTAGCTAATGCCACACACTGCCCTAATGCCACACACTTCCCTCTGTAGCTAATGCACATTCTATAGGTAGTGACACACACCGCCCCCTGTAGGTAGTGCCACACACCGCCCGCCCCCTGCAGGTAGTGCCACACAGCCCCCTTGTACATATGGCACACCTCCCATAGATGGCATCCTCGTGGATGGCACCCCCCCTTTCTGTAGATAGTTCCACTGTGGGGGACAGCTCCCGGAGAAGTCCCTGAGTTCACTGTCCAAAGCTGTGGCCGGGGTATAGGGATTCCGCTCCTACAGGGAGCAAAAAAATCTCCTGCTATTCCTCCTCACATGCACTTCGCACTGTGAGGAGAAGAAGAGAGCAAACTGTCACGTTGGGTTCGTGGACCCACTGGGCCGTACCGCCTTGGCGGTATGGCAGTTGGCCAACAGGGCGAATGTAATAGTCTATAGTTCGTATAGGGTACCTGTGGCAGCTCGGACTTTAGCGAGGCAGGCTCAGCTGGAACTAGGCAGCAGGTAGACGTCAGGCGTGGAGTATTAGGAAAGGTGTAGACTCTAGAACAGCATGACTACAACACAGCACGGCACTTGACTGGGATAGCATGGGATTCAGGATACAGGATACAGGAACAGGGTACACTGGGAACAGGGAGACACTAGGGGACCATTTGCTTAGACAAACTTTGGGTACGACAACAACGCTCAGGCAAGGATCAGAAGGGCAGTGGCCTTCTTATAATCCAGGAAATCATGTGAGTTGATGATGATGCTTTCCATATGCGTGCGCTGGCCCTTTAAGTGCGGGCACGAGCGTGCGCGCGCACCCTGCGGGTCACAGCGGATCAGAGCGGATGTGAGCGCTGGCGTCTCCTAGGAAGGGGACAAGCGCTCACAGATCCATGGTTGCAGCGTCGGGAGGTAAGTACACCCGACGACCCACGGCCATGGACGCTACACATGCGAGCGATAGAAAGCTCGGCTGTCACTCGGATCACATCAAAGTAGCAGCTGTGCTTTACACGGCCCCATAGACTTCTATGGGAGTCGTGCGGTCGAGAGAACGGCCGAAAATAGGACATGACTCATTTTTTGTCAAAAATATTGATTGTGTGAATAGCCCCATTTGGAGTCTATTGTTCCCACTGCGGCCGTTCAAAAAAACGGCCGTCCCACGGCCGGTAATGCCTGTCGGGTGAATAGGACCTTAGACCCAGTGGTCTCCACCTGCAACATCAGAACTGTGTACATTGTATCAATTGTGGAGCTGTGGAGTCCCCAGGCAGATCATCAGCTGATGCTCAGCTCGGGGGCTCCAGCGATAGGAAACCCCTGAATTGACCAAATATGGACATCGGGAGCAGTACTGGAGTCCAGAGCAAAGCGCTAGCTAATGCTCTACTCGGTACTGAAGCAATAGGCAATGTGAAAGCCCCTTGCGGTCATATATTACTGCCTGAGCTGAACGATTAAAATAAATTTATTTAGATAATTCTTTAAAAATGGGCCCTTGAAGCCAAAATAACAGGCTCAATCAAATGGTCAGCAGGAGAGACCTAGCCTAAGAGGCAAATGATAATGAATACCCACAGACCAGTCTCTCCTATTATTATATATAAGCTGAATCCAAATGATTGATTAGTAATAGCGCCGTACCACGCTACACCTTGCGCTATGTCGCGCTGGTCCGGCTCTTTAAAGCCACGTATAGTAATATGGTCAGCAATAGGGTCAAAACCTCCAATGTTCGGTAGCAAGCCCCCTGTTGCCAGATCACTGACCAGTATTCACTAAAAGTTAAATTGTAATGCTATATCGTTAATCCTACGCGTTTCAGAACCACCGTTACTGGTGGAACATCATCAGGGATTATTAGTGTCAAACGATAATCTTTAATATGGATGCCGGATCGCACGGTTGTGTGCATTAATGAACCTCCCGGCTCGTGCACGATCAAGATATAATGGTCGCACACGAGCCGGCGAGTTGCCGGTCTTTTAAACAGCTAGGGCCCTCCCCCCATACTGACATGCCCCCGGCGTGCCACCAATCCTCATCCGACACGTCACTCTGGACCTGTCAGGACTGTGGCACGCCTCCCATTTTCGGCAGCCAATAGGGTATAGGTAGGACGACTAGCGTCCCTCGTAACGCTGGAGATCCGAAAAGCGGATCTGGTACTCAAGTGGGGAATAATACATTCAAAAGTGGGAGCAATGCCCTGTGCAGAGGACAATGTGCCGAACATCCAGCACAGATCCCCGCTCTTGCCAGAACACAGAGTTCACCGAGTGTACGGCACTAAATCATCTAAATGACACCAAAGTTGCATCAAGTTGTTATGACGACCAGCCGGACGCATACAGATCCATGGGCAGGTTACAAGCAAGTAACGCTGCTCCTCATCAATATACAGATGTTAAAATTCCAAAGACATCTCACAACTATGGATTAAATGTAAACCTTCACAAAATTCAATGTTGTCATCAATACCTCACACCTTCTGGAGTGCACTCGTTACGCTATCAGAGTGGTACACATCTCTAGTGAGAAGTCATTAGACAGCTTTCATGACTATCAAGAACTTTAATACTATACCTATACAAGGACTTAGATTAGCCTCATACCGTATATAATAACGGAACATACTCAACCAACTTGTAAATCAAGGGTACATATGCTTCTAGATGTTAGAGTTCTGGATGACACAGCGGTGTCATAGGAAACAGGCATACGAAATTTGTTCGTTCAAGCCCAGGGGAGCAATGGTGCGCAGTCGAAAAATCCACTGTGCTTCCTTTTGAAGGATAATTTTATTCAAATCACCTCCTCTCATCGTGGGTCTCACATATTCAATACCTTGGAATCTCAGAGAGGAACTATCCCCATTGTGAAATTCCCATATGTGCCGAGATATCGGGGTATCATCCTTCCTTCTGCAGTCCCCTATATGATCCCGGATCCTCCTCCTGAACTCTCTAATGGTCTTGCCGATATATTGTTTTTCGCATATACAGGTAATCAGATACACAATGCCCTTTGTTCGACAATTGATATAGGTCCTGTTCTCAAAAGTTCTTCCTGTACTCATGCTTTTGAAAGTCGTGCCACATTGAATAGAGGCACACGCCTTGCACGATCCACATCTATATGTCCCTTTGATGTTGCTATTAAGCCATGTAGTGGAAGAGTCCTGTCTCCCCATATGGCTATGTACCACATGATCCTTGACATTCCTACCCCTCCTGAACGTAATAAGGGGAGAATGTCCCACTAGCTTTCCAATATCCGGATCAGCCTCTAGAATCCCCCAATAGCATTGGAGGATTTCTCTTACCTCAGAACTAGCTGAGTCAAAAGTGCCAATGACCCTGATAATATTGTCATCGCTTTGCTTTGGTCTGGGATTCAATAAATCATCACGGTTACATCCTAGGGCGTTATTATATACGGTATGAGGCTAATCTAAGTCCTTGTATAGGTATAGTATTAAAGTTCTTGATAGTCATGAAAGCTGTCTAATGACTTCTCACTAGAGATGTGTACCACTCTGATAGCGTAACGAGTGCACTCCAGAAGGTGTGAGGTATTGATGACAACATTGAATTTTGTGAAGGTTTACATTTAATCCATAGTTGTGAGATGTCTTTGGAATTTTAACATCTGTATATTGATGAGGAGCAGCGTTACTTGCTTGTAACCTGCCCATGGATCTGTATGCGTCCGGCTGGTCGTCATAACAACTTGATGCAACTTTGGTGTCATTTAGATGATTTAGTGCCGTACACTCGGTGAACTCTGTGTTCTGGCAAGAGCGGGGATCTGTGCTGGATGTTCGGCACATTGTCCTCTGCACAGGGCATTGCTCCCACTTTTGAATGTATTATTCCCCACTTGAGTACCAGATCCGCTTTTCGGATCTCCAGCGTTACGAGGGACGCTAGTCGTCCTACCTATACCCTATTGGCTGCCGAAAATGGGAGGCGTGCCACAGTCCTGACAGGTCCAGAGTGACGTGTCGGATGAGGATTGGTGGCACGCCGGGGGCATGTCAGTATGGGGGGAGGGCCCTAGCTGTTTAAAAGACCGGCAACTCGCCGGCTCGTGTGCGACCATTATATCTTGATCGTGCACGAGCCGGGAGGTTCATTAATGCACACAACCGTGCGATCCGGCATCCATATTAAAGATTATCGTTTGACACTAATAATCCCTGATGATGTTCCACCAGTAACGGTGGTTCTGAAACGCGTAGGATTAACGATATAGCATTACAATTTAACTTTTAGTGAATACTGGTCAGTGATCTGGCAACAGGGGGCTTGCTACCGAACATTGGAGGTTTTGACCCTATTGCTGACCATATTACTATACGTGGCTTTAAAGAGCCGGACCAGCGCGACATAGCGCAAGGTGTAGCGTGGTACGGCGCTATTACTAATCAATCATTTGGATTCAGCTTATATATAATAATAGGAGAGACTGGTCTGTGGGTATTCATTATCATTTGCCTCTTAGGCTAGGTCTCTCCTGCTGACCATTTGATTGAGCCTGTTATTTTGGCTTCAAGGGCCCATTTTTAAAGAATTATCTAAATAAATTTATTTTAATCGTTCAGCTCAGGCAGTAATATTTACAATTTAACGGAACGAAAACCTAGTTATCAGAGGGATAATATTATATCAATTTATTCAAGTTTGTGGATTTATATTGGAGATGGCAGGATTCCTCACAGGGGACATTAATACGGATAAGTGGATGCATGACGCCAGGGAGGTGTTCTCAGAGAATGAGATTGCACCATCCATCCAGAATATGAGTATCACCGTAGCTTTTCGGCAGTTAACAAAAATTTACAAGGACCACATAAGAGCTTGGTGGGAAATTCAGACACTAGAGACATATATTAAAAATCAAATTGTTCCGAGGGGATTGAGAATCTCTTTAATACCAGCAGCGAGGATTAGATCACCGGAACTCCTGAAAAAGTGGGAAAAGGAGTCCATAGAATCCTCTCTGAGATTTATGAATATTCTACTAGAGGAGGAGAAAAGGTGTATTACTAAAAGCAGTCAAGAACTGAAAGATAGTATATTTTCTGCTCAGAGATTCGCAAGTAACCTTGAATATGAGAGGAAAGAAAGTACCCTACAACTGGCAATAGAGAAATTTACAGGACACATAAAGGAGAGGAAGCACTTTCAATTTGCACGCGACACCCTTGATTTCAAGGAAGGGAGAGTGTTTGATTATAGTGCTAGAATGACAACATCACATAACCCTGACACTGACATTTCTTCATCAGAGCAAGAGTGCTCAGATTCTGAATTAGGTAGAAACCATCAAAGAAGACAAAGAGGTGGGATGGGACTGAGCAGATACCCTACTCGGGTTAATTCAAGAGGTAGAGGAAGGGGCAAAGGTCCCAACAGGGGGGCTGGTTTTTTAGCCAAAAGCCACCCCATCTCAGAGTACCTCCTGAGGGACAGGAGAGAACTATAAGGTCTAGCTCGAGTAGGGGTGACGAGGAATCACAGGTTATCAACCTGTCCTCACGTGTCTTATCAATGGATGAGGTGGCCATACTCAAGAGAGGTTTATCATTTGTCCCAACAGGTAGATTTAACCTATTTACATGGGTGAAGGACATAAATTTATTTGGTAGAAAATTAAAATGGAAATTTTTTTTTAGGACACATGATAGACGCAAGTGTCTTGAGCTAGGTCTAACGGAGGATGAACTTCCTGATCTCAGACTATTGGAGGGGTTATGGGAAGAAGGCCAAAGGGAGGAAGGAAAAGGTCCATTCACGGATCTAAGGGTTCCTTCTAGCAAATTTGCGCCTCTCAATGACAATACTCCGATCGATGTGTTCATCAAGGTTGTGGAGGATCAACTCCGGTTACTGGACAACTCTAAATGTGGCCGGTTCAATACAACCAGAGAAGAAATGGCAGGACTTAGATCGCTGGAAAATGATGACAGTATTATTATCAAACCATCTGATAAGGGTGGTAATATTGTCGTCATGGACCGGATTAAATATAAGGCAATGTGTCACAAAATATTACAGGACAAACAGTGTTACAGGGTGCTACAATCAGATCTGACTACTATTTTCAAAAACCAATTGAAGGGAATTATAGGTCCTGCAAAAACTTTGGATCTTATTAGTGAGAAGGAGATGAGCTTCATGTTGATTGATTTTCCCCAGGTTGCTACCTTTTATGGTTTGCCAAAAATCCATAAAGGACTGGAACCATTAAAGGGTAGACCAATTGTCTCTGGCATCAATAGTCTATCTCAAAATGCCAGCTTGTATATTGACAGGATTTTAAGACAATTTGTGGTGTCACTCCCATCATACATCAGGGATACGATGGATGCTCTAAGGAAGTTGGATGGCATTAGATGTGAACAGGACGTTCTACTGGCCTCCTTAGATGTTGAGGCACTGTATAGTTCTATCCCACATGATCAGGGATGTCTAGCAATTCAACATTTCCTTAGCGGGAAAGGAACTCAGTTTGCAGCTCACAATGAATTTGTTATCTCTCTCCTGAAATTTGTTCTTGAGCACAATTTCTTCCTATTTGACCAGAAATATTACCACCAACTCAGGGGAGTTGCGATGGGGAGCCCGTGTGCACCCACGTATGCGAACTTATACCTGGGTTGGTGGGAAGAGTTATGTGTTTTCTGTGAAAAAATGGAACAATGGGTATCGCATATCATACTATGGATAAGATTTATCGATGACATTTTAATATTATGGAAAGGGACCCAGGTGGAGTTTGAAGAATTCGTTGCTATACTCAATGTAAATGATAAAGGTCTGTTTTTCACATCAGAGATCAGTGTGAATAAAATTACATTTTTGGATATAGTGATATCTAAGACCGCGGGTGGCAATATTCATACCAACATGTTTCGCAAAGAGACGGCCACAAATAGTTTGCTGAGGTGGGAGAGCTGTCACCCTATGAATTTAAAACGGGGAATACCAAAGGGTCAATACTTGATGGCACGACGAAACTGCTCCACTGTATCTGACTTTAAAATATCAGCACGTGAACTGGAAAACAGATTTATTAATAGAGGATACCCAAGGCATATTTTAAGAGGGGCTTATCAGAACGCCCTAGGATGTAACCGTGATGATTTATTGAATCCCAGACCAAAGCAAAGCGATGACAATATTATCAGGGTCATTGGCACTTTTGACTCAGCTAGTTCTGAGGTAAGAGAAATCCTCCAATGCTATTGGGGGATTCTAGAGGCTGATCCGGATATTGGAAAGCTAGTGGGACATTCTCCCCTTATTACGTTCAGGAGGGGTAGGAATGTCAAGGATCATGTGGTACATAGCCATATGGGGAGACAGGACTCTTCCACTACATGGCTTAATAGCAACATCAAAGGGACATATAGATGTGGATCGTGCAAGGCGTGTGCCTCTATTCAATGTGGCACGACTTTCAAAAGCATGAGTACAGGAAGAACTTTTGAGAACAGGACCTATATCAATTGTCGAACAAAGGGCATTGTGTATCTGATTACCTGTATATGCGAAAAACAATATATCGGCAAGACCATTAGAGAGTTCAGTAGGAGGATCCGGGATCATATAGGGGACTGCAGAAGGAAGGATGATACCCCGATATCTCGGCACATATGGGAATTTCACAATGGGGATAGTTCCTCTCTGAGATTCCAAGGTATTGAATATGTGAGACCCACGATGAGAGGAGGTGATTTGAATAAAATTATCCTTCAAAAGTAAGCACAGTGGATTTTTCGACTGCGCACCATTGCTCCCCTGGGCTTGAACGAACAAATTTCGTATGCCTGTTTCCTATGACACCGCTGTGTCATCCAGAACTCTAACATCTAGAAGCATATGTACCCTTGATTTACAAGTTGGTTGAGTATGTTCCGTTATTATATACGCTATGAGGCTAATCTAAGTCCTTTTATAGGTATAGTATTAAAGTTCTTGATAGTCATGAAAGCTGTCTAATGACTTCTCACTAGAGATGTGTACCACTCTGATAGCGTAACGAGTGCACTCCAGAAGGTGTGAGGTATTGATGACAACATTGAATTTTGTGAAGGTTTACATTTAATCCATAGTTGTGAGATGTCTTTGGAATTTTAACATCTGTATATTGATGAGGAGCAGCGTTACTTGCTTGTAACCTGCCCATGGATCTGTATGCGTCCGGCTGGTCGTCATAACAACTTGATGCAACTTTGGTGTCATTTAGATGATTTAGTGCCGTACACTCGGTGAACTCTGTGTTCTGGCAAGAGCGGGGATCTGTGCTGGATGTTCGGCACATTGTCCTCTGCACAGGGCATTGCTCCCACTTTTGAATGTATTATTCCCCACTTGAGTACTAGATCCGCTTTTCGGATCTCCAGCGTTACGAGGGACGCTAGTCGTCCTACCTATACCCTATTGGCTGCCGAAAATGGGAGGCGTGCCACAGTCCTGACAGGTCCAGAGTGACGTGTCGGATGAGGATTGGTGGGACGCCGGGGGCATGTCAGTATGGGGGGAGGGCCCTAGCTGTTTAAAAGACCGGCACCTCGCCGGCTCGTGTGCGACCATTATATCTTGATCGTGCACGAGCCGGGAGGTTCATTAATGCACACAACCGTGCGATCCGGCATCCATATTAAAGATTATCGTTTGACACTAATAATCCCTGATGATGTTCCACCAGTAACGGTGGTTCTGGAACGCGTAGGATTAACGATATAGCATTACAATTTAACTTTTAGTGAATACTGGTCAGTGATCTGGCAACAGGGGGCTTGCTACCGAACATTGGAGGTTTTGACCCTATTGCTGACCATATTACTATACGTGGCTTTAAAGAGCCGGACCAGCGCGACATAGCGCAAGGTGTAGCGTGGTACGGCGCTATTACTAATCAATCATTTGGATTCAGCTTATATATAATAATAGGAGAGACTGGTCTGTGGGTATTCATTATCATTTGCCTCTTAGGCTAGGTCTCTCCTGCTGACCATTTGATTGAGCCTGTTATTTTGGCTTCAAGGGCCCATTTTTAAAGAATTATCTAAATAAATTTATTTTAATCGTTCAGCTCAGGCAGTAATATTTACAATTTAACGGAACGAAAACCTAGTTATCAGAGGGATAATATTATATCCTCTTGCGGTCATGTGCACGAACAGCACATGAAGCAAGAGCTCAGTCACGTGGGGACGTGTCGGAGCTGCATCACTATTCGAAAAGCTCCAGCATATCCTGAATAATTCATGAGGTTTGAACTGCACCATTTAGTACAGAATTTTTAATTAAAGTATATTAGTAAGTTACTTAGGCTCACATAAATATAATATTGCAATGCAATTTTTGGTCCTCGGATTAACCCTTGTAACATTACCATAAGTAAAATGTTTTTTTTAAATCATTTGTAGAGAATCCTTTGCGGGCAACGACTGTCTGAAGTCTGGAACCCATGGACATCCCCAAACGCTGGGTTTACTCCTTTGTGATGTTTTGCTAGGCCTTTACTGCAGCTGTCTTCAGTTATTGCTTGTTTGTAGGTCTTTCTGCCTTAAGTTTTGTCTTAAGCAAGTGGAATGCATGATCGATCGGGTTGAGATCTGGTGATTGACATGGCCATTGCTGTAATGATAGGGGGGTTGGAAAACAGACAGTGAGCCCTAATCTACCCACCACTCAGTCCCTGCCTACTTGCAACGACCCGCCCTAGGTGACGGGGTACAACCGGGCGACGGTCCCTACGCTCAGTAGGTGCACAACAGACAAACAGACAAGGGGACACAAGCAAAGGGAAATGGGCCTTAATATTTTTAGACCCAGCCCTATAGGTAACCAAAAAGTTGAATCTGGTAAAAAATAGCGCCCATCGAGCTTGTCTCGGGTTTAGCCTCCGGGCAGATTCCAGGAAAACCAGATTCTTGTGGTTGGTAAGGACCGTTACCTGGTGCCTAGCCCCCTCCAGGAAGTGGCGCCACTCTTCAAAGGCCCATTTAATGGCTAAGAGTTCGCGGTTGCCAATATCATAGTTACTCTCAGTGGGCGAAAACTTCCTGGAGAAGTAGGCACAGGGACGGAGATGGGTGAGGGACCTGGTACCCTGGGACAAGACAGCCCCCACTCCCACCTCGGATGCGTCAACCTCCACGATAAATGGCTCCATTTGGTTGGGCTGGACCAGCACCGGGGCCGAGATAAAGCACTTCTTAAGGACCACAAAAGCCTGGACAGCCTCAGGAGGCCAGTGGAGGAGATCAGCACCCTTGCGAGTGAGGTCCGTAAGAGGCTTAGCGATGACCGAGAAGTTAGCAATAAATCTTCTGTAATAATTAGCGAACCCCAAGAAACACTGTAACGCCTTCAGGGAGGCAGGTTGGACCCATTCCGCCACAGCCTGGACCTTGGCGGGGTCCATGCGGAATTCAAGAGGAGTGAGGATTTGACCCAAAAATGGTATCACTTGCCCCCCAAACACACATTTTTCGGTCTTAGCAAAAAGTCTGTTTTCCCGAAGGACTTGGAGCACCTTCCTGACATGCTCAATGTGGGAGGACAAGTCCTTGGAAAACACAAGTATGTCATCAAGGTACACTACAAGAAATACCCCCAGGTAATCTCTTAAAATCTCATTTATGAAATTCTGGAAGACCGCGGGGGCATTACAAAACCCAAAGTGCATGACGAGGTATTCGAAATGACTTTCGGGCGTGTTAAATGCAGTCTTCCACTCATCCCCCTCTTTGATGTGGATAAGGTTATACGACCCCCGTTGATCAAACTTAGAGAACCATTGGGCCCCCTGAACTTGATTAAAGAGGTCAGGAATCAAAGGAAGGGGATACTGGTTCCTTACAGTGACCTTATTCAAGTTACGGTAGTCAATGCATGGCCTAAGACCACCATCCTTCTTCCCTACAAAGAAGAAGCCAGCACCTACCGGAGAAGTAGAGGGGCGAATGTAACCCTTGGCCAGGCATTCCTGGATATACTCTCTCATGGCTTCATGTTCGGGACAAGAAAGATTACATATCCTACCCTTAGGGAGCTTAGCTCCTGGTACCAAATCGATAGCGCAATCGTATTCTCTATGAGGAGGTAACACTTCGGAGGCCTCCTTAGAGAATACATCAGCGAAGTCCTGAACAAACTCAGGTAGCGTGTTCGCCTCCTCAGGGGGAGAAATGGAATTAACAGAAAAACATGACGTCAAGCATTCATTACCCCATTTGGTAAGCTCCCCAGTATTCCAGTCAAACGTGGGATTATGCAACTGCAACCAGGGAAGGCCTAAAACCAAATCGGACGATAATCCCTGCATCAACAGTACAGAGCACTGCTCCAAATGCATGGAGCCAACAAGGAGTTCAAAAACAGGGGTATGCTGAGTAAAATAACCATTAGCAAGAGGAGTGGAGTCGATTCCCACTACCGGGACAGGTTTAAGCAAATCAATCAAAGGCATAGCTAGAGACATAGCAAATTCCACAGACATGATATTAGCAGAAGACCCTGAATCCACGAAGGCACTGGCGGTAGCAGACCTACCACCAAAAGAGACCTGAAAGGGAAGCAAGATTTTATTACGTTTCATATTTACGGGAAATACCTGTGCCCAAGTGACCTCCCAGATGATCACGTAGGCGCGGAAGTTTTCCGGCTGCTTATTTTTACGCCTAGGACAGGTGTTCACTTGATGCTTGTCATCCCCACAATAGAAGCAGAGACCATTCTTCCTGCGGAACTCTCTACGTTGTCAGGGGGACACGGAGGCCCCGAGTTGCATAGGTACCTCCGAGTCTTTCGTGAAAGAGCGAAGCAACGGGACCTCGGGAGGCATCATGGGGGAGTCAGAGGGGAAAACACAAAAACGTTCAAGTTGTCGTTCCCTGAGACGTCGGTCAAGTCGTACCGCTAAAGCCATAACCTGGTCTAAGGAGTCAGAACAGGGATAGCTAACTAGCAGGTCTTTCAGGGCGTTCGACAGACCCAACCTAAACTGGCACCTTAAGGCAGGGTCGTTTCACCGAGAAGCTACGTACCACTTCCTAAAGTCAGAACAATACTCCTCCACAGGTCTCTTACCCTGACGTAAGGTCACCAGCTGACTCTCGGCAAAGGCAGTCCTGTCAGTCTCGTCATAAATGAGTCCGAGAGCAGAAAAGAAAAGATCAACGGAGGAAAGTTCAGGGGCGTCAGGAACCAGGGAGAAGGCCCATTCTTGGGGCCCTTCCTGGAGCCGGGACATAATTATACCCACCCGCTGGCTCTCAGAACCTGAGGAGTGGGGCTTTAAGCGAAAGTAGAGCTTACAACTCTCCCGAAAGGAGAGAAAAGTCCTCCGGTCCCCTGAGAACCGGTCAGGCAACTTGAGGTGGGGTTCAAGAGGTAAGGTGAGGGGCACTACCATGGTAGCGTCAGGCTGGTTGACCCTCTGAGCCAGGGCCTGGACCTGTAGGGAGAGACCCTGCATTTGCTGAGCCAGGGTCTCAAGGGGGTCCATAGTAGTGTGAGGGACCAGGGAGCCTAGGTATATGGGCTTGTGATTATGTAATGACAGGGGGGTTGGAAAACAGACAGTGAGCCCTAATCTACCCACCACTCAGTCCCTGCCTACTTGCAACGACCCGCCCTAGGCGACGGGGTACAACTGGGCGACGGTCCCTACGCTCATTAGGTGCACAACAGACAAACAGACAAGGGGACACAAGCAAAGGGAAATGGGGCAGTAGCCCACGGCAACACCGTGAGCAACAAGAGAGGTGAACGAGCCGAGTCAAGCCAGGAGTGTACGAGGTACCAAACGCAGAGCAGGAGAGTAGTCAGTAAGCTGGGGTCAGTATGAAGCGAGGTCAAAAAGCTAGGAGCTGCAGCAAGGCCAGGAAACCAGCAGAGAAGAATCACAAGCAAAGGAGGAACAGGAAAGGCAGGTATAAATAGACAGAGGGCGGGAGCTAGCTCCGTCTGGCCAGGCTGCGATAGGCTCTCCCACTCCTAAGCCTGCCATCCTGAGTGGTGGAAGATGGAGTCAGTCTCAGAGACATAGAACCAGGTGCAGACTGATTACCCATGGGCGTATACACAGAAGTTGTGCCTGGCAGATCCTTTACAATTGCAGAATATTCCACTTCTTTGCCTTAAAAAACTCCTGGGTTCCATTCGCAGTATGTTTTGGGTCATTGTCAATTTGTACTGTGAAGCGACGTCCAATCAACCTTGCTGCATTTGGTTGAATCTAAGCAGAAAGTATATCCCGGAACACTTCAGAATTCATCCGGCTGCTTCTGTCTTCAGTCACATCATCAATAAATAAATAAAAGTAGAAATGTCAGCTAACCCTCCCAGGTGAACGAATAAACAGCGATCTCCACGCTACAGGAACAATATTCAGGAGCAAAAGATCAGCACTCCTTGTGGAATTTGAAAATAAATTTCCTTTATTTATTTAAATAGCCAGCGGAAAAACTGAACGGCTTGAAGTGGACAAATTACGTAATGCGTCCGTCCCCTCTGACGCGTTTCTAGCTCTCAAGAGCCATTGCTTATAGATAGGGGAGGGAGTAAGTGTGAAATAGCAGCCAGGAAAGAAAACCACCCACTCTAATCAGGTGTATACAATAATCAGAAAGTGGATGGCACATGAAATATAAAAATATATATATAAAATCTCAGAAAAAGTACAAAAGTTATATAGAGTATTAATAATTCATAATAAGATGATTTCTCACATTAACCCCTTAACGACCGGGGCGTATAGTGTTTTTACGTCGGTCGTTTAGGGTAGTTCTTCTGAAGTGTCGGCTTTTCACGTCGGCACTTCAGAAGAACTTTTCCCCGCATTGTGCGGGGTGCTGCTGAAGCCCGTGCTGTTAGTAACAGCCTCGGGCTTAAGGGCAACTATCAGAGACCACTAGTAGTGGTCTCCGATCGTATTTAACCCCTCAGATGCGGTACTCAATAGCAAGTGCCGCATCTGAGTGGTTTGGGAGGGTGGGGGCCGCATCGGAGCGGTTTTTGCGGGGATCTGAAGTCTGGCTTGGCTTCAGAGTGATGATCGGAGACCAATAACAATGGTCTCCATTCATGTGATCACTGTGAGAACCATTCACAGTGATCACAAAAAGTAAACAATGTGCTTCTCCTCCCTGTCTCTCTGTCTCTCCTCACACTTGTTACTTTGTATGAGAAGAGACGGAGAGCATTTTACAGTGACACTGAAGACACTAAATTACTAAAAATCTAATAGATATGCTTTATATAAACTTCAATTGTATACCTAGGCTAGGCTAGGGTTATCCTTAGGGTGATTCTAGGTTCTATTCTAGGTTCTATTCTAGAATTAGTCTAGAGTTAGCCTAGGTTTAGTCTAGGGTTAGCCTAGGGTTTTTGTGTAGCGTACGTGTGTGACGTCTGTGTATTTTTTTTGTATAAAAAAAAAAACAAAAGTAAAAAAAACATATATGTAAAAAAAAGTTTAATAGTCTACGTGTTTGTTTGACATCAGTTTTTTGTGAAGCGTGCTTTTGTGACGTCCGTGTATTTTTGTCTGTGAAAAAAATAGTAAAGAAAAAATAATACATTTGTCTGCGTGTGCGTCTGGTTACAGTCTTTGTCGTACGTGTGTGTACTTACAATGGCCCATAGAAGGTTCACAGTGGAAGAGGCATATACGCCATGTTAATTTCTGACTGATGATGAAAGCGATACAGAAACTGCGTCTGAGGTAGAAATGTTGTCTACCAGTGATAGCGACGATAGTGATACGTTTTCTGCAAATGCAAGTGTCGCTGCAGAGTCCACACGCACAGGGCATGTCGCAGAAGTACCACAAAACACGGCCCGCTCTATTCCCCCAGAATATATTGAGTTTTGTACCCACAAAGTCATTTTCCCCTAATATCCCAGAATTTACTGCCACACCAGGGATAAATATTAACGTGGAAAATTTTACAGCCCTCGATTATTTTAAAATATTCATTATAGTTGAACTATTGGAGCTGGTTGTCAACCAAACCAATCTGTATGCTTGCCAATTCTTTGCTGGAAAGCCAACGTCCTCCTATGCAAAGCAGTGGCACCCCACAAATACTGGCGAACTTAAAAAAAAATTGGTGCTCATCCTCAACATGGGGTTAGTAAAAAAGCCCTCAATCCAGTCATATTGGGCAACAAGCCCTACACATGCCACACCAGCCGTTATAACCAGAAGCCGATATGAAGTGCTAATGCGCTTCCTTCATTTTAACGACAATCACCAGGCCCCCCCCCCCACCGTAGTGATCCAGACCATGACCTCCTGTATAAAATAAGGCCCCTGATAAAATTTTTGGAGGAGTCATTTATGCCGGTGGACAACCCCGAAAAATACCTAGTAGTGGATGAATCGCTCATGAGTTATAAAGGCAGGCTCTCATTCCGCCAGTACATCCCCTCAAAGAGAGCAAAATATGGGGTTAAAATCTACAAGCTGTTATGGCAGGAAGAAGGGGAAGGGGAATGTGAGCCCTAATCTACTCACCGCCCTGTCCCTGCCTACTTGCAACGACCCGCCCTAGGCGACGGGGTACAACTGGGCGGCGGTCCCTACGCTGACTAAGTGCAAGGGAATACAAACAGGGAACAAGCAAGGGAAGGGGCAGCAGCCCACGGAACACCGTGAGGAAACCAGAGTGGTCAACGAGCCAGTCAGAACCAGGATGACACGAAGACTACGAAGCAAGGAGCAGGAAGCAAGCCGGGGTCAGAGCGAAGCAGGATAAGCGGAAGCTGTAGCAAGGCTGAAGCAAGGCAGTAGCAGGCTGGAGCAAGGCTGTAGCGGGGCCAGGAAACCAGGAAGAATCACAAGCAATGAGGAAGAGAAAACGGCAGGTATAAATGGACAGGGGGCGGAGCTAACTCTGACTGACCAGGCCGCGATAGACTCTCCCACTCCTGAGCCTGCCACCCTGATTGGTGGGAGCCGGAGTCAGTCTAAGAGGTCCGGCCTCAGGTGTCGATTGATTAATCCTGGGAGTATCCACAGACGTAGTGCCTGGCAGATCCTTTACAGTACCCCCCCTTTTATGAGGGGCCACCGGACCCTTACTAAGAGGACCTGGTTTAGTGGGGAAGAGAAGGTGTAACCTCCTGACCAATACCCCAGCGTGAACATCTCGAGCAGGTACCCAAGTCCTCTCCTCCGGCCCGTATCCTCTCCAATGGACCAGGTACTGGAGGGAGACCTGGATCATCCTACTGTCCACAATCTTGGCCACCTCGAATTCCACCCCCTCAGGGGTGAGAATGGGGACAGGAGGTTTCCTCGAGGGGGACCAGGACGGGGAGCAGCGTTTAAGGAGGGAGGCATGAAAGACGTCGTGTATGCGAAAGGATGGGGGCAGCTCCAGACGGAAGGATACAGGGTTGAGGACTTCAATGACCTTATAAGGCCCAATAAATCGGGGAGCAAACTTCCTGGACGGGACCTTAAGGCGCAAGTTCCTAGACGACAACCACACCAGATCCCCGACGACAAACCGGGGGTTAGCAGAACGTCTTCTATCAGCCTGAATTTTTTGTACGCTCTGGGACGCCTCTAGGTTCTTCTGAACCTGGGCCCAGACTGTGCACAGTTCCCGATGAACGACCTCTACCTCGGGATTATTGGAACTACCAGGAGAAACGGAGGAGAACCGTGGATTAAACCCGAAATTACAGAAAAACGGGGAGACCCCTGACGAGTTACTGACCCGGTTATTCAGGGAAAATTCAGCAAGGGGAAGGAATGAGACCCAATCAAATTGACAGTCAGAGATGAAACACCTTAAATATTGTTCCAGGGATTGATTAGTCCTCTCCGTTTGGCCATTATTTTCGGGATGGAAGGCGGAGGAGAAGGACAGATCAATCTCCAACTTTTTACAAAAGGCTTTCCAAAATAAAGAAACAAATTGTACCCCTCTGTCAGAAACGATATTGACTGGGACCCCATGGAGACGCAGAATGTGTTTAACAAACAAAGAAGCTAACGTCTTGGCGTTAGGTAGTTTCTTAAGGGGCACAAAGTGGCACATCTTGCTGAAGCGGTCTACTACCACCCACACCACCGACTTGCCTTGAGATGGAGGCAAATCGGTGATAAAATCCATGGAGATATGGGTCCAAGGTCTCTGGGGAATGGGCAAAGAACGTAGTAAGCCCGCAGGTCGGGACCTAGGGGTCTTAGACCTAGCACAAACCTCACAAGCGGCGACGTAAGCCCTAACGTCTTTAGGCAACCCAGGCCACCAATAGTTTCTGGTAATGAGGTGTTTGGTACCCAAGATGCCAGGATGACCAGATAGTGCGGAGTCATGGTTTTCCCTAAGTACCCTTAGCCGGTATTGCAGGGGGACAAACAGCTTGTCCACAGGGAGGTTCCCGGGAGCTGAACCTTGATCAGCCACAATCTCAGAGACTAAATCAGAATCAATGGCAGAAACTATTATACCGGGGGGTAAAATACAAGCAGGATACTTCTCCGAAGGAGGATTGGCCATGAAACTACGTGACAGTGCATCAGCCTTAATATTTTTGGACCCAGCCCTATAGGTAACCAAAAAGTTAAATCTGGTAAAAAATAGCGCCCATCGAGCTTGTCTAGGATTAAGCCTCCGGGCAGATTCTAGGAAAACCAGATTCTTGTGGTCAGTAAGGACCGTTACCTGGTGTCTGGTCCCCTCCAGGAAGTGACGCCACTCTTCAAAAGCCCATTTAATGGCTAAAAGTTCGCGGTTGCCAGTATCATAGTTACTCTCCGTGGGCGAAAACTTCCTGGAGAAGTAAGCACAGGGGCGGAGATGGGTGAGGGACCTGGTACCCTGGGACAAGACAGCCCCCACTCCCACCTCGGACGCGTCAACCTCCACGATAAATGGCTCCCTTTGGTTGGGCTGGACCAGCACTGGGGCCGAGATAAAGCACTTCTTGAGGGTCTCAAAAGCCTGGACGGCCTCAGGAGGCCAGTGGAGGACATCAGCACCCTTGCGAGTGAGGTCCGTAAGAGGCTTAGCGACGACCGAGAAGTTGGCAATAAATCTCCTGTAACAGTTAGCGAACCCCAAAAAACACTGTAGCGCCTTCAGGGTGGCAGGTTGGACCCATTCCGCCACAGCCTGAACCTTGGCAGGGTCCATGCGGAATTCATGAGGAGTGAGGATTTGACCCAAAAATGGTATCTCCTGTACCCCAAACACACATTTTTCGGTTTTCGCAAACAGATTATTTTCCCGGAGGACCTGGAGCACCTTCCTGACATGCTCCACGTGGGAGGACCAGTCCTTGGAAAACACCAGTATGTCATCAAGGTACACTACAAGAAAAATTCCCAGGTAATCTCTCAGAATTTCATTAATAAAATTCTGGAAGACAGCAGGGGCATTACACAACCCAAAGGGCATGACCAGGTATTTGAAATGACCTTCGGGCGTGTTGAACGCAGTCTTCCACTCATCCCCCTCTTTGATGCGGATAAGGTTATACGCCCCCCGTAGATCAAACTTAGAGAACCATTGGGCCCCCTGAACCTGATTAAAAAGATCTGGAATCAAAGGAAAGGGATACTGGTTCCTTACCGTGACCTTATTCAAGTTACGATAGTCAATGCACGGCCTAAGACCACCATCCTTCTTCCCCACGAAGAAGAAGCCAGCACCTACAGGAGAAGTAGAGGGGCGAATGTAACCCTTGGCCAGGCATTCTTGGATATATTCCCTCATGGCTTCACGTTCAGGACATGAAAGATTAAATATCCTACCCTTAGGAAGCTTAGCACCTGGTACCAATTCGATAGCGCAGTCGTAATCTCTATGAAGGGGCAACACCTCGGAGGCCTCCTTAGAGAAAACATCAGCGAAGTCCTGAACAAACTCAGGGGGAGAAGTAGAGTTAACCGAAAGACATGACGTCAGGCATTCACTACCCCATTTGGTGAGATCCCCAGTATTCAAATCAAACGTGTTATTATGCAACTGCAACCAGGGAAGACCTAATACCAGATCGGACGATAATCCCTGCATCAACAGTACAGAGCACTGCTCCAAATGCATGGAGCCAACAAGGAGTTCAAAAACAGGAGTATGCTGAGTAAAGTAACCATTAGCAAGAGGAGTGGAGTCGATACCCACTACCGGGACAGGATTAGGCAAATCAATAAAAGGCATCTTTAGAGACATAGCAAATTCCACAGACATGATATTAGCAGATGAGCCTGAATCTACGAAGGCACTGCCGGTGGCAGACCGACCACCAAACGAGACCTGAAAGGGAAGCAAAATTTTATTGCGTTTCATATTAACGGGAAATACCTGTGCGCCTAAGTGACCTCCCCGATGATCATTTAGGCGCGGAAGTTTTCCGGCTGCTTATTCTTGCGCCTGGGACAGGTGTTCAGTTGATGCTTGTCATCCCCACAATAGAAGCAGAGACCATTCTTCCTGCGGAACTCTCTACGTTGTCGGGGGGACACGGAGGCCCCGAGTTGCATAGGTACCTCCGAGTCTTCCGTGGAAGAGCGAGGAGACAGGACCTCGGGGGGAATCGCAGGGAGGTCAGAGGGGAAAACACTGAAACGTTCAAGCTGTCGTTCCCTGAGACGTCGGTCAAGTCGTACTGCTAAGGCCATAACCTGGTCTAGGGAGTCAGAAGAGGGGTAGCTAAGAAGCAGATCCTTCAGGGCGTTGGATAAGCCTAACCTAAACTGGCACCTTAGGGCAGGGTCATTCCACCGAGAAGCTACGCACCACTTTCTAAAGTCAGAACAGTATTCCTCAACCGGTCTCCTACCCTGACGTAAGGTCACCAGCTGACTCTCGGCCAAGGCAGTCCTGTCAGTCTCGTCGTAAATGAGTCCGAGGGCAGAGAAAAAATGATCATCGGAGGAAAGTTCAGGGGCGTCAGGAGCCAAGGAGAAGGCCCACTCTTGGGGCCCTTCCTGGAGTCGGGATATAATGATTCCCACCCGCTGGTTCTCGGAACCTGAGGAGTGAGGTTTTACACGGAAGTAAAGTCTGCAACTCTCCCGAAAGGAGAGAAAGGTCTTACGGTCCCCTGAGAACCGGTCAGGTAACTTGAGGTCAGGTTCTAGAGGTGAGGCGAGGGGCACTACTATGGCAGCGTCAGGCTGGTTGACCCTCTGAGCCAGGGCCTGGACCTGTAGGGAGAGGCCCTGCATCTGCTGGGTCAGGGTCTCAAGGGGGTCCATGATAGAGTAGGAGAAAGGGTAGACTAGGTGAGGGCTTGTGATTATGTTATGGCAGGAAGAAGGGGAAGGGGAATGTGAGCCCTAATCTACCCACCGCCCTGTCCCTGCCTACTTGCAACGACCCGCCCTAGGCGACGGGGTACAACTTGGCGGTGGTCCCTACGCTGACTAAGTGCAAGGGAATACAAACAGGGAACAAGCAAGGGAAGGGGCAGCAGCCCACGGAACACCGTGAGGAAACCAGAGTGGTCAACGAGCCAGTCAGAACCAGGATGACACGAAGACTACAAACGCAGAGCAAGGAGCAGGAAGCAAGCCGGGGTCAGAGCGAAGCAGGATAAGCGGAAGCTGTAGCAAGGCTGAAGCAAGGCAGTAGCAGGCTGGAGCAAGGCTGTAGCGGGGCCAGGAAACCAGGAAGAATCACAAGCAATGAGGAAGAGAAAACGGCAGGTATAAATGGACAGGGGGCGGAGCTAACTCTGACTGACCAGGCCGCGATAGGCTCTCCCACTCCTGAGCCTGCCACCCTGATTGGTGGGAGCCGGAGTCAGTCTAAGAGGTCCGGCCTCAGGTGTCGATTGATTAATCCTGGGAGTATCCACAGACGTAGTGCCTGACAGATCCTTTACACAAGCTCTGTGAGAGCGGTACAGGCTACACATCTGCCTTTAGAATTTATGAAGGCCAAGACCGTGATATTAACCCCCCAGGATATCCCAGTGAGCTAGGCTGCAGTGGCAAAATAGTCTGGGACTTGATGCAGCCTCTGCTGAATAAGATTTATCAGTTATACACTGATAACTTCTATACCAGCGTCCCCTTGTACAAGCACCTGCGTGCCGCTGACACAGGGGCTTGCGGAACAATCC
Organism: Rhinoderma darwinii; assembly: GCF_050947455.1. NCBI lineage: Eukaryota > Metazoa > Chordata > Amphibia > Anura > Rhinodermatidae > Rhinoderma > Rhinoderma darwinii. The sequence goes on along the minus strand of NC_134687.1, from coordinate 254,515,452 downwards.
GCAAAAACAGAAGGGGCTTGACACAGGAGCTGGTGAGAAAATGCCTGAGAAGGGGGGAATCAAGTGGTCTTTGCAGTGGAAACCTTCTTGCAATAAAATTTAATGACCGCAAGGATGTGTTCATGCTAACCACTGTTCACACAGACACAAAAGTGACAGTGAGGGAACGTGGTGCCACCTCTGATAAAGAGAAGCCGGTCTGCATCACCGAGTATAATAAATTCATGGGGGCAGTGGATTTGTCTGACCAGGCTTTACAGCCATACATGGTGCAAAGAAAATCCCGGGCCTGGTATAAAAAGGTGGCCATCCACCTTATTCAGATGGCAACATTCAACGGCTTTGTGCTGTACAAAAAATCAAATGGGTAAAATAAATTTTTTAAATTTCTGGAGAACATAATTGGAACACCTTTTATTTGAGTCCCTTGACCCCAGACACAGCCATGAGGCAAAAGATGTCCAACGGCTTGTGGAACGTCACTTTGTATACCCTGTGCCGGCTACTGAAAAAAAACAATACCCCCAAGAGCGTTGCAGAGTGTGCAGCAAAAATGGAATACGAAGAGCCACACGATTTTATTGCCCTACATGTCCCTCTAGTCCTGGTCTCTGTAACTATCCATGCTTTGAAATTTATCATATAGTCCCACATTATTAACTCATTTATTTTTACACCGTTTTTGTAGGGAGAACCAAAAGGGATAGTTACTTATTGGATTAGGGAGAACCAAAAGGGGGCGTTGCTTATTGGATAATGTTTCACTGTAAAAATGCAGCAATACTGTATTTTCTGGAAAAAACTATTTTTTATTTCTTTCCACCTATTAAAAATACTCACTATACCCCTAGATGAATATTAGCAGGACATTTATACTTGGCAAAATGACCTGCAGTACCACGGCAAATACAGTGTGGTTCCCCAAAATCAGCTCTGGCGTAAAAAGGCCTCCAAAAGCCAAATTGGACTCCTAAAAAAAATGCAATTTAAATTATTTTGGCCCAAGTTTGGCCAATTTCTGTAAAAAGTGTGAAGGGTTAAAACAGAAATTGAACCGCTAGAAATAGAATTTGGGGTGTGTATTTTTTTGTACCATGGTAATTTTTGGTAAATTCTGACAGCCTGCCACTCCAGTACTATGGCAAATGCAGCATTGTGCACTAAAATTAATTCTGCTGTGACAGGCCTCCAAAAGCCAAAATGGACTCCTACTATGATATGCCCTATAACGGGTCCATATAATAGATTAGACACACATATTTGGTATCGCCGGACACTGGAGAAATAGCAGAATGTGGAAAGGTGTCACTTTTACCAGTATGTCATATGGTGTTTCGAAATGGCTTAAGAAGAATGCCACTTTTGTAAAAAAAAAAATGCAATTTACATTTTCTTGGCCCAAGTTTGGCCAATTTCTGTAAAAAGTGTGAAGGGTTAAAACAGAAATTGAACTGCTAGAAATAGAATTTGGGTTGTGTATTTTTTTTGTACCATGGTCACTTTTGGTAAATTCTGACAGTCTGCCACTCCAGTACTACGGCAAATGCAGCATGGTGCACTAAAATTAAGTCTGGTGTGACAGGCCTCCAAAAGCCAAAATGGACTCCTTCTATTATAGGCCCTATAACGGGTCCATATAATAGATTAGTCACACATATTTGGTATCGCCGTGCACGGGAGAAATAGCAGCATGTGGAAAGGTGTCACTTTTACCAGTATGTAATATGGTGTTTCAAAATGGCTTAAGAAAAGTGCCACTTTGGTAAAAAAAATGCAATTTACATTTTCTTGGCCCAAGTTTGGCCAATTTCTGTAAAAAGTGTGAAGGGTTAAAACAGAAATTGAACCGCTAGAAATAGAATTTGGGTTGTGTATTTTTTTTGTACCATGGTCACTTTTGGTAAATTCTGACAGTCTGCCACTCCAGTACTACGGCAAATGCAGCATGGTGCACTAAAATTAAGTCTGGTGTGACAGGCCTCCAAAAGCCAAAATGGACTCCTTCTATTATAGGCCCTATAACGGGTCCATATAATAGATTAGTCACACATATTTGGTATCGCCGTGCACGGGAGAAATAGCAGCATGTGGAAAGGTGTCACTTTTACCAGTATGTAATATGGTGTTTCAAAATGGCTTAAGAAAAGTGCCACTTTGGTAAAAAAAATGCAATTTACATTTTCTTGGCCCAAGTTTGGCCAATTTCTGTAAAAAGTGTGAAGGGTTAAAACAGAAATTGAACCGCTAGAAATAGAATTTGGGGTGTGTATTTTTTGTACCATGGTAATTTTTGGTAAATTCTGACAGTCTGCCACTCCAGTACTATGGCAAATGCAGCATGGTGCACTAAAATTAATTTTGGTGTGACAGGCCTCCAAAAGCCAAAATGGACTCCTTCTATGATATGCCCTATAACGGGTCCATATAATAGATTAGACACACATATTTGGTAACGCCGTACACGGGAGAAATAGCAGAATGTGGAAAGGGGTCACTTTTACCAGTATGTCATATAATGTTTCAAAATGGCTTAAGAAAATTGCCACTTTTGTAACAAAAATGCAATTTACATTTTTTTGGCCCAAGTTTGGACAAATTCTGTAAAAAGTGTGAAGGGTTAAAACAGAAATTGAACCGCTAGAAATAGACTTTAGAGTGTCTAGTTTGTAGAAGACAATGTTTTTTTACTATTATTTATTGGACTTCAAGTCCATTACCCATACATTACTACCATGGTGTAAAAAACGAAATTAAGACATATTAGTGCGCAATTGAAATAACGGACACTTGTGTTTTATACTATATTTCTGGTCAAAAAAAATAAACTACACCTCCAAGTCAGGTGTCCTTATGATCAGGATAAATGAAAAAATATATTTCAATACATTTGTATGATACAATTACTTTTATTTTCAAACTGTTACATATTAAATGATGAAAATGTTTTCTTTTTTTTCTGTCTTTCCACAGCTATAAAAAAAGTAACAAAAATGTTACCTATACATATATACCACAAAAAGGAAGCACTACATATCCCAAGAAAACAGTGCAAAATTGACATCGATACATAAAACACATACAGAGTTATACTGCGTTACATCTGTGATTAGCAAAACTGCGAAAATTGCTCTGGTCTTTAAAGTTTAAAACGCCTTCGGTATTAAGGGGTTAAGACCATTGGGATTGTCTAAAGGTTTTTTCCCTAGTGGAGTAAATATATGTATGTGTTGCAATTATGTACATCAAATTAAAGAAGCAAGTTCAGCCATTGATAGAACTATACATAACATAAAATAAAACAATTCATCAACTGCAACACACGACATGTAGTATACCAAATAAATTGTACACTCTGTGATTAATCCTACGTTGGGTGCACAAGTCGCCGTCTTAAGGTCAGAATTAGAGAACATCTCAATGGAGCCACTAATCCTGAATTTAGAAATGCTTCTTATGCATCTAAACACTTTAGCCATATGCATCAAGGGAATACCAGCATCTTTCAGTTTTCAGGAATTGAAAGGGTTAACAAACCAGTGCGAGGTGGTGATCATGGGAGAGCACTATTAAATCGTGAGGGATGCTGGATTCTCATGTTGAATACTATAGTCCCCAACGGTCTATAATCCCTAGACATCGTTGATCGGCACTAGTTTGCTCCTGTCAGACGGAGCTATGGATGGGGATGAGTGGTCTTTATCCGATCAATCGTCCCCATCCATTATTATCATGTCGGCAGAGCGTCTCCCTGTTTACACAGAGAGATGTGCTGCTGACAACGATAATATTTAACTTTTTTTAAAACGATACGACCAGTAGATGATCGAGCATCTGCTGATTGTTCCCCTGTTTACACAAGGCAATTATCAGCAACGAGCATTATGAACGCTCGTCTGCCCGATAATTGTCATGTGTAAAACCCCCTTAAGAATTTTTCTTTACAGTTATACACATATGTCTTTACTGATTCATTTGGATTGCACGTATATTCGTATATTTTTATGATCTGTTGGAATGTACTTGACTGATGATCCATGAATTATTTACTTTGTTCACATTATTTTCTTTACATTCTAGGATTCTGAGCTTAACCTATGGAGTAGGGTAGTGATAAAATTTTGGTGACACAGAAGAGGTCTCTGGTTGCGATAGTGATATTTATAGAATGCCACCTTCGCGATATGATTCCCTACAGTGTGATGGTGTTGGGCTTGAAAGTCCTACATACTCCCACTAGCGACATGAGATACATTAACCCCTTCAGGACACAGCCTGTTTTGACCTTCAGGACACAGCCGATTTTTTCAAATCTGACATGTGTTAATTTATGTGGTAATGACGTTGGAATGCTTTTACCTATCCAAGCGATTCTGAGATTGTTTTCTCGTGACATGTTGTACTTTATGTTAGTGAAACAATTTGGTCGATAATTTTGGTATTTATTTCTGAAAACCCCTAAAATTTAGAAAAAATTTGCAACAATTTGCATTTTTCGAAATTTAAACGTATCTGCATGTAAAACAGATCGTAATACTACACAAAATAGTTAACATTTCCCATATGTCTACTTTATGTTTGCATCGTTTTTTGAATGTCCTTTTGTTTTTCTAGGACGTTACAAGGCTTAAAACTTTAGCAGCAATTTCTCATATTTTAAAGAAAATTTCAAAAGGCCATTTTTTCAGGGACCAGGTCTGAAGTGGATTTGAGGGCCTTATATATTAGAAAATCCCCAGAAGTCACCCCATTTTGAAAACTGCACCCCTCAAGGTATTCGAAACAGCATTCACAAAGTGTTTTAACCCTTTAGGCGTTTCACAGATATTAAAGCAAAGTAGAGGTGAAATTTACAAATGTTTTTTTCATTTCTAATTTAAAAAAAATTGTAACACAGAAGGTTTTACCAGAGGAATACAACTCAATACTTATTGCCCAGATTCTGCAGCTTTTTATAAATATCCCACATGTGGCTCTAGTGTGATAACGGACTGAAGCACTGACCTTAGAAGCAAAGGAGCACCCAGTGGATTTTGGGCCTCCTTTTTTTTAGAATATATTTTAGGCACCTTGTCAGGTTTGAAGAGGTCTTGTGTTGCCAAAACAGTGGAAACAACCCAAAAGTTACCCTATTTTGGAAACTACACCCCTCAAGGAATTTATCTAGTGGTATAGTTAGCATTTTGACCTCACAGGTTTTTCGCTAAAATTATTGGAATTAGTCTGTAAAAATGAAAATCTACTTTTTTTTCTGAAAAACATAACAATTTTGAATATTTACAAGTAATAATAAAGAAAATGCACCCCAACATTTGTAAAGCAATGTCTTCCGCTTACGGCAATGTCCCATATGTGGTAATAAACTGCTGATTGGACCCACAGCAGGGCTCAGAAGGGAAGGAGCACCATTTGGATTTTGGAGCACGGATTTAGCTGGATTGGTTTTCGGTGCCATGTCGCGTTTGCAACACCCTGGAGGGACCAAAACAGGGGAAACCCCCCAAAAGTGACCCCATTTTGGAACTACACCTCTCAAGGAATTTATCTAGGGGTATAGTTAGCATTTTGACCACACAGGTTTTTTGCAGAATTTAGTGGAATTAGACAGTGAAAATGAGAATAGATTTTTTTTCTGAAAAAGCATAGAAAGTTAACATTTTTACAAGAAATAAAGGCAAAAAAAGAACCACAACATTTGTAAAGCATTTTCTCCTGATTACGGCAATACCCCATATGTGGTAATAAACTGCTGATTGGACCCATGGCAGCGCTCAGAAGGGAAGTAGCGCCATTTGGATTTTGTAGCTGGATTGTTTTTCGGTGCCATGCCGCGTTTGCAAGGTCCTGGAGGGACCAAAACAGTGGAGACCCCCCAAGTTACCCCATTTTGGAAACACCCGTCAAGGAATTTTTCTAGGGGTATAGTGAGCATTTAGACCCCTTTTGCAGAATTTATTAGAATTAGGCCATTAAATTTTTTTCCACTAAAATGTTGAATTTTCTAATTTTCACAAGGAATAAAGGAGAAAACACCAACCAATTTTTGTAAAGCAATTTCTCCCGAGTACGGAAATACCCCCACATGTGGTCAAAAGTTTTTTTCATTAGAAATGAATTAACCCTTTCAGGACTGATCCATTTTTTGCTTTCTTATTTTCGTTTCGTTTTTCATTCCCCTGTTTGGGGTTTTGCTGGTATTTCAGTTTATAATGTGGGGGCATATGTAATCTGTGCGGAGAACATCAGGGCATAATAAGAGAGTATAATAATGCGGTAAATAAATAATAATTTATAGATGTGTGGCCGGTGTCGCACTGATAAATAGCGCCCGATCTTATCCGATTTTGGAACACTCTGCACATTTTGCATCACCATATTCTGAGAGCCAGAACTTATTTTTTCACCACTGAAGCTGTGTGAGGGCTTATTTGTTGCGGGACAATCTGTACTTTTCATTGGTACCATTTTGGGGTACATGCGATTTTTTTGATCACTTTTTATTCTATTTTTTTGCAAGCCGTGTGACCATAAACAAGCAATTCTGACAAGGTTTTTTTAGTTTCTTTTTTGCAGCGTTCACCGTGTGCTATAAATGACAATTTTACTTTATTCTGCGGGTCGGTACGGTTACGGCGATACCAAATGTATATAGGTTTTTTTATGTTTTGCAGCGTTTGCGCAATAAAATCACTTTTTTATAAAATAATTAATTTTCTGTCACCATATTCTGAGAGCCATAACTTTTTTATTTTTCAGTCAAAAAAACTGTTTAAGGGCTTTTTTTTTTGCGGGATGGTGTTGTAGGTTTTATTGGTACTATTTTCGGGTACATGCGACTTTTTGATCACTTTTTATTCTCTACTTTGGGAGGGGTGGTGACCAAAAAATAGCGATTCTGGTGTTGTTTTTTATTGTTTTTTTTTTGGGGTGTTCATCGTGCGGGAAAAATAACATTATAGTTTTATAGTTGGGGTCGTTACGAACATGGGGATACAAGATATGTGTACTTTTTTTAACGTCTTCATTTTTTTCCTATAATGAAAGACTTATTAAAGGAAAAAAAGCTGTGTTTGTTTATGTAACATAACTTTTATTTTTACACTTTTATTAAAACATTTTTATTACTTTTTTTACTTGTCCCACTAGGGGACATTTAGACTTGCAGCTTTGATCGCTGCTAGAGTACATTACACTACCTACGTAGTGTAATGTATTCTAACTGTCATTGTGACGTGACAGTCACACTGACAGGAAGGCCTGGAGGACCGGCCGGAGGCTGCGCCTCCAAGACTTCCGTACATGGCAACCCGGAGGTCATTGTCTGGCCTCCGATTGCCATGACAAGCATCGGCAGCCCCCACAATCACTTTGTGGGGGCTGCCGATGTGCTTCAAACCCCTTAAATGTGACGAACGCAATCTGTAGCCGCATTTATGGGGTTAATTGCCGAAATCAGCGGCGATGGTCCGCTGACCGGCAAGACTGGAGTGTCAGCTGTTGGGGACAGCTGACCTCCCGGTTCCCGGACACTGTCCGTTAAGACAGTGTGCGCCAGGAACTACTCCACAACTGTACGTCCTGATGCGGGAAGCAAGCCCTCTGCAGGACGTACAGTTGTGGAGCAGCGCGTGAAGAGGTTAAATGTTGCCTTATTCGTATTTACACCCACACCATATGATATGAACCTTGAGCCATACTCTGATATTGAGTTTATATAATAAAGTAATCTCTATACTCAGTTGAATCCCATGTAATTCTAATGTCCTTTAATATAATTATTATGGCCGGGGATCTCTATATTAACTAGTTGTATTCCCTTAAACTTTAATCCCTGTGTTAAGAGTGCGATTTATAAAACATCAGGAGCATGTACACAACTACAGATCATCATATACATTGTTCATGAACGTGTTTAATCTCCCTGAGCATTCGCGGGATTTGACTATCCCACGAGATTTGGTGCGTTCTATTAGACTCAGTGTAAATCTCGTGAATTTGTTCAAAGAGGTGCTTAATCTTTCAGAGCATGTGCGGTACAAGATTATCCTGCGAGACGTGTTGGGTTTTTTATCAGACTCAGGTTAGATGATCCTAATGGTCCAATAGTATGCACTTTAGTGACGCATGTGTGGTGTAACGGCAAAGACGCCAAACACAGCATGTATCTATTAATACGGCATCCAATATTCTTTAACAGGTGAGTGATAGTCTGTTTTTAAATTAGTATAAGGCTATGTTCACACGCTTAACAAAATACGGCTGAAAATACGGAGCTGTTTTCAAGGGAAAACAGCTCCTTATTTTCAGCCATTTTTTAAGCAACTCGCATTTTTCGCTGCGTTTTTTACGGCAGTTTGTAGAGCTTTTTTTCTTTAGAGTCAATGAAAAACGGCTCCAAAACCGGCTCAAGAAGTGACATGCACTTCTTTTTCGCGGGCGTTTTTAAACGCGGCAGTTTTTCAAAATGGCTGCGTAAAGAAACGCCCCGTCGGAATAGAACGCCACTTTTCCCATTGAAATCAATGGGCAGATGTTTGGAGGCTGTAGCGCCCATGGCCGCGGGCCGTCGGGTTCACTCACCTCCCGACGCCTGCAGTCATGGATCCGTGAGCGCTGGTCCCCGTCTCCCTCCTAGGAGACGCCAGCGCTCACTTCCGCTCCGTTCGGCTGTGTCCCGTAGGGTGCAAGCGCACGCTCGCGCCCGGCCTTAAAGGGCCAGTGCGCGCAAATAGGAAATCGTCATCATCATCAACTGCCACGATTTCCTGGTCTATAAGAAGGCTCCTGGCCTTCTAATCCTTGCCTGAGCGTTGTTAGTTTTCCCAGTCTGTCTTGCAAATGGTCCCTTAGTTTTTCCCGTTCCTGTTGTTACCCGTGCCTTGTTCCCCATTCCTGTTTTGCCTTAGTATCAAGTCGTGCCACATCCTGTGTCATCTGCCACGTCCAGAGGAATTTGCCACGTCCTGTGTCATCTGCCACCTCCTGTGTCATCTGCTACGTCCAGAGGAATCTGCCACGTCCTGTGTCATCTGCCACGTCCAGAGGAATCTGCCACGTCCTGTGTCATCTGCCACGTCCGGAGGAATTCGCCACGTCCTGTGTCATCTGCCACGTCTGGAGGAATCCGCCACGTCTGGCGCAACTTTCGGCTCCTGTATCATCCGCCACGTTTGGCGCTGTCTGCTGCAACCATCTCCATCTGTGCCAGAGATTCAGTCACCATCTGGACTATTCAGGTACCCTTGTGCGAGACATTGTATTTCTGGGGTGTCCTGTTGTTTGGCCAGCTGCCTCCCCGATACTGCGGTACGGCCTAGTGGGTCCACTAACCTGTTCCGTGACAGTACGCTCAGACCATGGACCCCGGTGGTCAACCTGAGACTTTGACGACACAAGCCAGGCTGGCCGAGATGGAGCATCTCCAGTCACGACAAGACCAACTCATCCTGTCGGTGAACGCCATAGCCCATCGGCTGCTTGCTCCTACCACAGTCATCACCGCACCCATTCCTGCGGTTTCGCCTGCTACACTTCCTGTCTGTACCGGTACCAACCCCCTGTGTTTCTTGCCACTACCTCCACGCTATGACGGAGATCCGAGGTCCTGCAGGGGATTTTTGAATCAGTGCCTGATCCATTTCAGACTTCATGCAAGGTCCTTCTGTTCGGATGATGTCAGGATCGCCTTCATCATCTCTCTCCTTACTGGCAAATCCCTGGCATGGGCTAATCCTCTGTGGGAACATCAGGGACCAGAGACCCGGGACTTGCAGTGCTTCTTACGGACCTTCCGCTCGATCTTTGAGGAACCTGGGAGATGTTCTTCAGCTGCTGCATCCTTGCTAACCCTACACCAGGGAGATCTCACCGTGGGCGAGTATGCCATTCAGTTCCGTATCCTGGCTGCTGAATTGACCTGGAGCAACGAGGCTTTGGTGGCTACATTCTGGCAGGGACTGTCTTCAGGGATCAAGGACGAGCTGGCTGCTCGCGATCTGCCATCTACCCTGGACGATCTTATCCTACTCGCCTCCCGTGTCGACATGAGGATCCGGGAACATTCCCAAGAGGTTCTCCGGGAGAGAGAACTTCCCAGGCTGGATTCTGCTGTCCCGCAATCCTCAGTCGTCCCACCAGAGGATCCGATGCAGGGTAATTATGTCAAATTATCTACCCAGGAGAAACAACGCAGACGCACTTCTGGACTTTGTCTGTATTGCGGCCGTGGAGGCCATATTGTGCGTCTGTGTCCGCAGAGGCCGGAGAAACCCCATTGCCTAGGATTGGTTGGAGAGACAACCCTAGGTGGAACGGAATCTGACAGAGCATTCGGTTCCAAATTGACTATTCCTGTAAAACCCTGGTACCCGGCGAGAGGACGCATCAAGTTTCTGCCTATCTTGACTCTGGCTCTGCTGCAAAATTCATCCAGAAAGAGCTTGTGGATCATCTTCAGTTTCCCACAGTTCCCCTGGAAACATCTTTGGCTGTTGCCTCAGTTAACGGACTGCCTCTGCCTGATACCATCATCTCTAAAACCAAGCCGTTGAAGCTCCAGGTTGGAGTACATCATTCTGAATTTATTTCTTTCCTTGTTTTGCCCAAGGCCATCAATCCTGTTCTGCTGGGCCTGCCTTGGCTTCGACTACATGCCCCAGTCCTGGACTGGAATTCTGGAGAGGTCCTCCAATGGGGCTCCAAGTGCCATGGTCGTTGTCTGTTGCAGATCCTTCCTGTCAAGCCTCCTCTGCCTCAGTCGTTGGCGGGACTTCCTCCCCAGTTTTCTCAGTATGCAGATGTTTTCAGCAAAAAGGAGCCTGAGACGATGCCTCCACATCGGTCCTATGACTGCCCCATTGAACTGGTTCCTAATGCCTCTCTCCCCCGTGGATGGGTATATCCTCTCTCCTTGCCAGAGTCTCTATCCATGTCGGCCTATATCAAGGAGAATCTGGAGAGGGGTTTTATATGAAAATTTTCCTCCCCGGCCGGGGCTGGATTCTTCTTCGTTAAAAAGAAGGATGGCTCTCTTCCTCCCTGCATTGACTACCGGGGCCTCAACCTGATCACAGTCAAGAACAAATACCCGTTGCCTCTCATCTCTGAGCTGTTTGATCGCATACGAGGGGCCAAAATTTTTTCTAAGCTGGACCTGCGTGGGGCTTACAATCTAGTCCGGATTCGCTGAGGTGATGAATGGAAGACGGCATTTAACACCCGGGACGGGCACTACGAATACCTAGTGATGCCCTTCGGACTGTGTAACGCTCCCGCAGTGTTTCAGGAGTTCGTTAACGATATCTTCCGGGATCTACTCTATGTCTGTGTTGTTGTTTATCTCGATGATATTTTGATTTTCTCCCCAGATCCGACGACTCATCGGAGGCATGTCCGTCAGGTTCTACTACGATTGAGGGAGAATCATTTATACGCCAAGTTGGAAAAGTGTGTCTTTGAGAAGAGTTCTCTGCCCTTCCTGGGCTACATTATCTCGGATCAAGGCCTCAAGATGGATCCTGAGAAAGTGAAGGCTGTCCTGGAGTGGCCACGTCCCCAAGGCTTAAGGGCCATACAGCGTTTCCTGGGATTCGCCAATTTCTACCGGCAGTTTATTCCTAACTTCTCTTCTCTGACTTCGTAAACAGGGGAGTTGGATCCAGCGCTGAGGGTGCAATATCTGTTAAAACGGGATGGACTTCGTCACAGACCTTCCTCCCTCAGCAGGATGTAACACTGTCTGGGTGGTGGTGGACCGGTTCTCTAAGATGGCTCATTTTATTCCGCTGACCGGCCTACCTTCTGCTCCTCGTCTGGCGAGTCTCTTCATTCTACACATCTTTCGCTTGCATGGCTTGCCTCTACACATCGTGTCGGATCGGGGTGTTCAGTTTACCTCTAAGTTCTGGAGAGCTCTGTTAGGGATCTGCCAGGTACTACGTCTAGGTATACTACTGGGATTAATCAATCCACACCTGAGGCCAGACCTGTTAGACTGACACCGTCTCCCACCAACCAGGGTGGCAGGCTCAGGAGTGGGAGAGCCTATCGCGGCCTGGTCAGTCGGAGTTAGCTCCGCCCCCTGTCCTTTATTACCTGCCGTGTTCTCTTCCTCAGTGCTTGTAATTCTTCTGTATTCCTGGCCCCACTGCTGCTTGCTCCAGCCTGCTTCTGCCGTGCTTCTGCCTTGCTGCAGTTCCGCTTAACCTGCTTCGCTTTGCCCCTGGCTTGCTTCCTTCTCCGTGCTCACGTTGGTATACTCCACTTCATCCTGGTCCTGACTATTCATTCACCTCTCCGTTTCCTCGCGGCGTTCCGTGGGCTACAGCCCCTTCCCTTGCGTGTTCCCTGTTTGTTCTCCCGTGCACTTAGACAGCGTAGGGACCGCCGCCCAGTTGTACCCCGTCGCCTAGGGCGGGTTGTTGCAAGTAGGCAGGGACAGGGCGGTGGGTAGATTAGGGCTCACTTTCCCTTCACCTCCTTCCTGCCATTACAGCTCTCTGTAAACTCCTGGATGTGAGTTTGGACTTTTCCTCAGCCTATCACCCCCAGTCCAACGGGCAAGTTTAGAGGATCAACCAGATCATGGAAAATTATCTCCGCCACTTCATCTCTTCTCAGCACGATAACTGGGTACAGCTTCTTCCATAGGCCGAGTTTTCTTACAACAACCACACGAGTGAGTCCACCACTTCCACTCCGATTCACATTGTGTACAGTCAACATCCCAGAGTCCCTCTTCCTGTATCAACTTCATCTCAGGTACCCGCTGCTGACTCTGCATATGGGGACTTCCTGCAAATCTGGCAACAGACCCGGTCCTCTATTTTGCTGGCGGTAAATCGCATGAAGTGAAAGGCAAATACTAGGAGAAAAGAGCCGCCTCAGTATCTTCCAGGGACTAAAGTTTGGCTGCCCTCTCGGAACATTCGCTTGAGGGTACCTTCATAGAAGTTTTCTCCCAGGTTCCTTGGTCCTTTCAAGATCCTGCAACAGATCAACCCTGTCTCCTATAAGCTGCCTCCTACCCTCAAAATCCCTAACTCATTCCATGTGTCCCACCTGAAACCAGTGGTCCTGAACCGCCACAGCAAGACTTCTAGTTCCACAGTTGCCCCCAGCGGTCCTTCTGATGTATTCGAGGTAAAAGAGATCCTGGACTGCAAAAGGGTAGGAGGAAGGACTTTCTATTTGGTGGCCTGGAGAGGGTTTGGTCCTGAGGAGAGGTCCTCGGAGCCAGAAGAGAACCTCAGTGTAATGACGGGGTAGGGAGACAGACAGGTGAGCCCTAATCTACCCGCCACTCAGTCCCTGCCTACTTGCAATGACCCGTCCTAGGCGACGGGGTACAACTGGGCGACGGTCCCTACGCTCAGTAAGTGCACGAAAGACAAACAGACAAGGGTACACAGAAGCTAGGGAAACGGGGCAGCTGCCCACGGAGACACCGTGAGCAACGAGAGTAGTGAACGAGCCGAGTCAAACCAGGAGTGCACGAGGTACAAAACGCTGAGCAGGAGAGTGGTCAGTAAGCCAAGGTCAATAACAAGCAGAGGATCAGTAGTTCAAGCAGCAGCAGCAGAGCCAGGAAACAAGCAGAGCAGAATCACAGGCAAAGGAGGAACAGGAAAGGCAGGTATAAATAGACAGTGGGCGGGAGCTAGCTCCGTCTGGCCAGGCTGTGATAGGCTCTCCCACTCCTAAGCCTGCCATCCTGAGTGGTGGAAGATGGAGTCAGTCTCACAGACATAGGAGCAGGTGCAGACTGATTACCCACGGGCGTCGACATAGAAGCTGTGTCTGGCAGATCCTTTACAGTACCCCCCTTTTATGAGGGGCCACCGGACCCTTTCTAGGTGGACCTGGCTTATTATGGAAACGAAGGTGGAACCTCCTGAGCAATACCCCAGCGTGAACATCCCGGCGGGTACCCAAGTCCTCTCCTCAGCTCAGATGGTGCCGATGTGTCCTCGCTCGTCCGACACGATGCAGGTATAAATAGACAGTGGGCGGGAGCTAGCTCCGTCTGGCCAGGCTGTGATAGGCTCTCCCACTCCTAAGCCTGCCATCCTGAGTGGTGGAAGATGGAGTCAGTCTCACAGACATAGGAGCAGGTGCAGACTGATTACCCACGGGCGTCGACACAGAAGCTGTGTCTGGCAGATCCTTTACAGTACCCCCCTTTTATGAGGGGCCACCGGACCCTTTCTAGGTGGACCTGGCTTATTAGGGAAACAAAGGTGGAACCTCCTGAGCAATACCCCAGCGTGAACATCCCGGGCGGGTACCCAAGTCCTCTCCTCAGCTCAGATGTTGCCGATGTGTCCTCGCTCGTCACGATGCAGGTATAAATAGACAGTGGGCGGGAGCTAGCTCCGTCTTGCCAGGCTGTGATAGGCTCTCCCACTCCTAAGCCTGCCATCCTGAGTGGTGGAAGATAGAGTCAGTCTCACAGACATAGGAGCAGGTGCAGACTGATTACCCACGGGCGTCGACACAGAAGCTGTGTCTGGCAGATCCTTTACAGTACCCCCCTTTTATGAGGGGCCACCGGACCCTTTCTAGGTGGACCTGGCTTATTAGGGAAACGAAGGTGGAACCTCCTGAGCAATACCCCAGCGTGAACATCCCGGGCGGGTACCCAAGTCCTCTCCTCAGCTCAGATGGTGCCGATGTGTCCTCGCTCGTCCGACACGATGCAGGACCTGGGGAAGGGACGTCACAGCGTGATCTCTCGAGAACACGCTGTGTCTGTGCACTGCCAGAAGCTGGGTGTTAACGAAGAGAAGTGGATGATGCTGATTCGTCAGCATCATACACTCCTAGTCACAACGCCCAGCTAGTAAAAGAAGTAAAAACGCCCAGATGTACGCACATAATACACGCCCAGTTGTACTTTTACTTTAAACACGCCCAGTTGTACTTTAGAAAGCCTCATTTGCATAAATATAAAAATGGTCATAACTTGGCCAAAAATGCTCGTTTTAAAAAAAAAAAAAAAGTTACTCTTATCTACATTGCAGTGCCGATCTGCTGCAATATAAGATAGGGCTTGCAAAATCTGGTGAGAGAGCCTCTTTAAGCTATAAAAGTCAATGGCCTTTCTAAGCTGAACGTGCCTGCTCTTGTCGTATCGCAGAAGTTACATGGCTTAAGGCCTCGTTAGTACCAGTGTGGTAAGCTGTCTGGGAATCCGTGGTGCTGTTGACCTATTGTCATGCCGTTTAGATTTTGTTTCACAATCGATTAAAAATAGACTATATACTAAAGCTTTAAATGTCAATGGTGATTCTAAGCTGAATGTGTCTGCGCTCGTCAGATCACAGAAGTTACACAGCTTAAAGAGGCTCTGTCACCAGATTTTGCAACCCCTATCTGCTATTGCAGCAGATAGGCGCTGCAATGTAGATTACAGTAACGTTTTTATTTTAAAAAAACGAGCATTTTTGGCCAAGTTATGACCATTTTTGTAATTATGCAAATGAGGCTTGCAAAAGTCCAAGTGGGTGTGTTTAAAAGTACAAGTCCAAGTGGGTGTGTATTATGTGCGTACATCGGGGCGTTTTTAATACTTTCACTAGCTGGGCGCTCTGATGAGAAGTAACATCCTCTTCTCTTCAGAACGCCCAGCTTGTGACAGTGCAGATCTGTGACGTCACTCACAGGTCCTGCATCGTGACGGCCACATCGGCACCAGAGGCTACAGTTGATTCTGCAGCAGCATCAGCGTTTGCAGGTAAGTCGATCTTACCTGCAAACGCTGATGCTGCTGCAGAATCAACTGTAGCCTCTGCTGCCGATGTGGCCGTCACGATGCAGGACCTGTGAGTGACGTCACAGATCTGCACTGTCACAAGCTGGGCGTTCTGAAGAGAAGAGGATGTTACTTCTCATCAGAGCGCCCAGCTAGTGAAAGTATTAAAAACGCCCCGATGTACGCACATAATACACACCCACTTGGACTTGTACTTTTAAACACACCCACTTGGACTTTTGCAAGCCTCATTTGCATAACTACAAAAATGGTCATAACTTGGCCAAAAATGCTCGTTTTTTTAAAATAAAAACGTTACTGTAATCTACATTGCAGCGCCTATCTGCTGCAATAGCAGATAGGGGTTGCAAAATCTGGTGACAGAGCCTCTTTAAGACCTTGCTAGTACCAGTTTGGGAAGCTGTCTAGAAATTCGTGGTGCTTTAGACCTATTGATGCCATTTAGATTTTGTTTCACAATCGATTAAAAAAGGACTATATACTAAAGATTTAAATGTCAGTGGAGGTTCTAAGCTGAATGTACCTGCGCTCGTCAGATCACAGAAGTTACACAGCTTAAGTCCTCTGTAGTACCGGTGTGGGAGTCTGTCTAGGAATCCAAGGTGCGGTTGGCTTATTATTATGTCGTTTAGATTTTATTTCACAATCGATTAAAAAAGGACTGTGGACTAAAGCTCTAAATGGCAATGGCCATTCTTAACTAAATGTGGCTTCTCTCATCAGGTTGCAGAAATTAAGCCACTTAAGGCCTTGCATGTACCAGTATGGGAGACTGTCTGAGAATCCATGGTGCTGTTGACCTATTGTTTTGCCGTTTAGATTTTGTTTCACAATCGATTAAAAAAAGGACTATGGACAAATGCATTAAAATCTAATGGCTGTTCTAAGCTGAATGTGCCTGCTCTCCCTGCCCTTGTCAGAGCATAGAAGTTGCATGGCTTAAGACCCTGCTGGTACCAGTGTGGGAGACTATCTTGGAATCCTTGGTGCTGTTGACCTATTGTCATGCTGTTTAAATTTTGTTTCACAATCGATTAAAAAAGGACTATGGACTAAACCTTTACATGTCTGTAGCCATTCTAAGTTGAATGTGCCTGCCCTCATCAGATCGCAGAAGTTACACAGCTTAAGACCTTGCTAGTACTAGTGTGGGAGACTGTCAAGGAATCTGAGGTGTTGTAGACCTATTGTTTGGTGTTTAGATTTTGTTTCACAATTGATTAAAAATGGACTATGGGGGGGGGGCGTGGCTTGGCAGCCGAGAGACATGGCAGCTTAATCTCGGAGCTCCGGCAAAGACAAAGCTAATTACAACGCAAGGCTCTTCTAATAATCTCGTGGAGCTCTAAAGAACAGACATAGCACTCATGATGACGAGAGGCAAGAGAAGCCTTAAACAACAAGGCAAATTGGATTTCTACTTCGAGAAGGATCGGGAGGGAGAGGACGGGGCTGCTGGCCTCAATACCTATCCTTCCACTTTAAGCCCGGGAAAAACAAATTCGCCGCGTTCCTCTGCTTCTCACCAAAATGGCAAAGGATCGCCACTCACCTTAGCGAACTCTCGGGGAGTTGCGCAAAAGTTAATTCCAGGATCCAGATACAGTCCTCTGGCAGCGGAATCCCTGGAAGAAGTCGGAGATGAAGACGCCATGCGGTCGACGCCATCTTCCCCTTCACAAAGCCCGGAGGCGCGGCGCCCTAAGATACAGGGGCAGGCACGACAAGAACCAGAGGTAAGAGAGAGAGACTCTCAACCCCGGGGGTCGACTTCAATGATAAAGGCAATCAGGGACATACCCACTACTGATGGTCCGGCATCGGGCACTCTGTTAAAGGAGATGTTGACGGCGTTTAGTGCCTCCATACACACCGAATTCACTGCCTTGCTGGCTCCTATCACAGCTACACTACAAGGCCTGGGGCAGCGGATACATCATATTGAGCACAAAATGGGAGAGTTCGCTACCTCTCACAACAATTTAGTAGAGTCACATTCTGACTTATCTGCAGAAATCGAAAATTTAGAAGCTAAGGTCATAGACCTTGAAGACAGATCTAGAAGGAATAATGTGAAGATCAGAGGCATCACAGAGGAGATTCAGTCTGCAGATCTTATTAAATATGTGCAAGCAATGATGATGGCTATTCTACCGTCGAGTTCAGTCACAGATATTATAATAGATAGAGCACATAGAGTGCCACGTCCGAAACACCTTCCGGACACTCTACCCCGTGATGTACTGATAAGGATCCATTATTATCACATCAAAGATGCATTATTGGCAGCGGTTAGGTCACTGGGAGATATACCGGCACCATATCAACATATTAAGTTTTATGCGGATCTATCCCCAGCCACACTTCGGATGAGGAAAAACCTATCCCCAATTACTTCGATTTTGAGAGAGCACAGCATCGCGTACAGATGGGTATTCCCTGTAAAAATTTTGGTTCGTCATAATGGAACACTGCAAGTTATTTCTACATTAGGGGAAGGAAGAAAGTTCTTACATTCTAAAAACCTTCCAGTTCCTGAGATTACAGAAGAACGAGGTGGGTACCCCACTCGCCTGGAACAGGAGTGGCAAAAGGTGCCGCCAAGAAAGGGACTACACCGCTGAAGAGCCAAGAACACATAGTAATATGGTTGCCGTTTGGAGTTCTGGCATGTCTCTGGGATTCGAGCCCTAAGAATTTGTCCCAACATTTTTCAACAGCTTATTCAGCTGTATATGTGTTTATGTTTGTGTGGTTGGTGCAACTCTTTTTTACGGGTCAATAGACACCCAAGTGTGTTTGTATGTTTAAGTTTTCTCGTGAATAGAAAAGTGAAGAAATGTGAAGTTAACATAGCAGATATATGGTCACTCATATGGTTGTATACAATAGTAGTCTCGGCAGGGCTAGATTGCTTTATATGCTCCTTCCATACATGCAATGTTCAAGGGACTAAAGGGATATAACAGGGTAACACATATTTACACGCTTGAGATCCTAATATATTACGATGATTAAGTTTGTTTCTCTAAATGTAAAAGGTTTAAATAGTCCGCATAAAAGAGCGTATATGTGGAGAGAAGCTCTTTCTCTGAAATGCGATATATTATGTGCACAGGAGACTCATCTACTAGAACAAGATGCACATAGAATAAAACACTCTCAATTCTCCAAGGTTATTCTTTCTCATCACACCAAAAAACAGAGAGGGGTGCTTCTAGCAATACGAAATACAGTCGCATTCAACCCTATCGTGTCTTTCCTAGATCCGGGGGGGAGATATATCATTCAGATAGGAGAATTGAACAACGTGGTATTTACTATAGTGGTTGCTTATGCCCCGAATGCACACCAAATCCGTTTTCTCAATAAATTATTTCGTAAAATTAACAAGGTAAAGAGAGGGGAGCTGGTAGTCTGCGGGGACTTCAATACCATACATGACCCTTCACTAGATACCACGAGTGAACATAGAACCCACTCCCAGTCTCTAGCTCCTGTCTTACTTAGGGAAGATATGTATGATATATGGCGTATCCAACATGACTCGGAAAGAGATTATTCCTTTTTTTCAACGGTACATAGGTCCTATACTCGCATAGATTTATTTCTGGCAGGGCGTTCGTTACTACAAAAAGTGGAAAAATCCTCTATTGAACTGATTAAATGGTCAGATCATGCTGCTATTACTATTGATGTAAATGAAGCCCATAACTCACCAGTACATTTCTTGTGGAGAAATAATGCATATCTGATGGCTCATCCTAAGTATAAGGAGGAACTGAGCAAAGGCTTAGAGGAATATTTTCGATTAAATGTAAATTCTGTAAAAGATCCATTTGTGCTATGGAATGCCCACAAGGCTTACATGAGAGGCCTATTTATAAAATGGGGACATAGAGCAAAGAAGGAAAGGGATCGTCAGTTTGATGATACAATAGCACAAATACGTACTGTAGAAGCCCTGAACAAAAAAGACACCTCCCTGGCCAACACTGATAAACTGTGACAACTTCGAATTAAATTGAAGGATTGTCTGATGTACAAATATGAAAAAAACCTGCAATCTGTCAAAGCACAATACTACTCTCAAGATAATAAAGCCAGTAAGCTTTTGGCACATAGATTAAAGGCCAGAGATATCAAAAGTAAGATACCATTCATTAAAAATCCTATAGGAAACACTAAAATATATTCACCTGGGGATATAGCACAAAAATTCAAAGAATATTATGAATCCCTATATAATTTGCGACCGCATTCGGCAAATGCACAACCGGTTCATCTGGCTGTCAAGGATTTTTTAAAGGAGCTAAAGCTCCCACGTTTATCGCCCCAACAATTGGCGGATTTAAACCTCCCTTTGTCAGAGGGGGAAATATCCAAAATAATTCATTCCCTCCCGATGCATAAAGCTCCTGGACCTGATGGTTTATCTGGTATCTACTATAAAACTTTTGAAAAGTCTCTCCTTCCTCATTTATTTGAAACCCTAAAACATGCCATTTCGGAGGGTTCTTTTCCAAAGGAAATGCTGAGTGCAGTGATAGTGACACTACCCAAACCAGGGAAACCGCCTGACTCACCACAAAATTTTAGGCCCATCTCCCTCCTCAATTCGGATTTAAAAATTTATGCTAAGGTATTGGCAAATCGCTTGGCAGAGGTGATACCAACACTTGTTAATAGAGACCAAGTTGGATTTGTTAAAGGTAGACAGGCCCCCGAAAACACCAGGAGAGTACTCAATATTATGGACTATGCAAACAGAAAAGGAACTAAGGCTGTTATAGTAACTCTAGATGACGAAAAAGCTTTCGATAGGGTTAAATGGTCATTTGTGTTCACGGTTTTAGAGGAAATGGGCTTTGAAGGCTCTATTACATCTGCAATTCAAGCTTTATACTCCAGTCCATCGGCGAAAGTGTTTGTTAACGGTGCGCTTTCCGAGGACTTCGGGATAACGAACGGGACTAGACAAGGCTGTCCATTATCGCCTTTAATTTTCGTCCTGTCCATAGAACCATTGGCTCAGGCTATTAGACAACATCAGGACATACATGGGGTAAAAATAGGAGACAGATCTCACTGCATCTCCCTCTATGCAGATGATATAATATTAACTCTTGAACAGCCGGAAAAGTCGTTAGCAACTGCATTTGAGATTATTCAGGACTTCGGTCAACTAGCATTTTATAAAGTCAATATGGGAAAATCACAAGCTATACCCCTGAACTGCTCACTGTCAGAATTGGGATATATGCGGGAGAAATTCCCGTTAGACTGGCAACAAACGCATATTAAATACTTAGGAATAAACATCACTCCTAAAGTCTCACAGTTATATCAGGCCAATTATGGCCCTATGTTGGCGCAGATAGAAATAGATTTGAAACAATTGGAAATGCATGATGTCTCGTGGATAGGTCGAATTGCGGCCTTTAAAATGTTGGTACTTCCGAAGTTATTATATCTGTTTAGGACACTGCCGATTAAAATGCCTTTGTCCTTTTTCAATAAAGCGCACAGGTTGGTAAGCTCTTATGTATGGCAAAAAAGGAGACCACGCATATCGGCACGTTTATTGAATAAGGGGAAAAAACAGGGTGGATTAAGTTTACCTAATATTCAACATTACTATCTGTCCACGCAGGTATAACAATTGAAATACTGGTGGGAGGGAGATACTTCCCAACATTGGGTGCAAATCGAAACATCATTATCACCTATACATAATTTAAAAGCCCTTCTAATTGTAAAATTACACCCTAAATCTCCAAAAATATCCCTGCCATATTTCCTATCCACTGCTCTACAGAACTGGGTAAAATTCCACTCTTTGTGTAGCACATCTTTATTTTCTCTACTCCCCAATTCCCCAATAGAAGCCTTAGAGCTTCTTCTTACCGATTTAGATCTCCGATCTTGGAAAATGGGAGGTCTGACACAGATGACAGCATTCATAGAAAACAACCAAATGGTACAATTTAGCTCCTTGCACACTAAGTTTGGTATCTCAAATACAGAGTTCTATAAGTTTCTTAGAATTAGACATCTTCTACAAACGGACAGCCCATTTGAGGTCACAGCCAACGCTGAGATATTCCGTCTATGGGATCAAACCGGGAAGCAAATTAAAGGACTGCGTCCCTTCTATGACCTTTTGGGATCTAAGAATATATTTGAAAAATCTTCCCCGTTCTTGGCCTGGGAAAAGGAACTCACAAATGAATACTCTACACAAACATGGTCTTATGCACTTACTTTTATAGCGAAACATTTGAAATGTACCCTTCATTATGAGTCAGTAATGAAGACAATATTACGTTGGTATTATACTCCAGATAAGCTTCAACGCATATACCCGACTGCTTCTCATCATTGTTGGAGAAATTGTGGGGGCAGAGGGACGTTGTTACACATCTTATGGGCCTGTCCGTTACTTAAAAATTTATGGAAGGCTGCATTTATGTTGCTGTCTGATATTTCAGGAATTACAGTAGAACCGACACCTTCGTTAGCGTTGCTCTTTCTTAACCTGGAAGAAATTCCTGGGGAATACAGGGTAATAGCAGCACATGTATTTATCGCGACTAAATTAGCAATAACTCGATGTTGGAAGAGTCAGACTATTCCCCCATTAACGGAAATCATTGCCCATATTAACAGTACATGCTCACATGAGAAAATGATGGCACATATGGGGCATTCTATTCATAAGTATGAGAGGGATTGGGGTTCATGGCTGGGTAGCATATTTAATTTTGCTTAATTTCATGTTTATTGTATTATCTCTTTTGTATGGTATAACATCGGTTGGATTATATCTGTATAATTTTTTCGGGCATTTCTCATTGTTAATACTGGAATGCAAAATGTCTGTTATTATGTATGTTGGAAAATGTTCAATAAAAATTTATTGAGTAAAAAAAAATGGACTATGGACTAAAGTTTTAAAAGTCAATTGCCATCCTAAGCTGAACGTGCCTGCTCTTGTCGTGTCGCAGAAGCTACATGGCTTAAGGCTTCATTAGTACCAGTGTGGCAAGCTGTAACACGGAAGAGAAACGGAGTGCACACGGAAAGCACGTGGAAACAAAAACGGACACACGGATCCATTAAAAACGGCCGATAAAACGGTGATGGAAGTGTGCATGAGGCCTAAGAAGTACTATGGACTATGGACTATGGACTAAAAACTAAAGATCAGAAGTCAGTGGCCGTTCTAAACTGAATGTGCCTGCTCTTGTCAGATTGCAGTAGTTGCATGGCTTAACCCCTTAATGACCAGCCTATTTTAGACCTTAATGACCAAGCCATTTTTTACGTTTTTCCATCGTCGCATTCCAAGAGCTATAACCTTTTTATTTTTGCGTCGACATAGATGTATAAGGTCTTGTTTTTTGCGGGACAAGTTGTACTTTTTAATAGCACCATTTTGGGGGACATATTGATTAACTTTTATTAACTTTTTTTTGGGGGGGGGGGAATAGAAAAAACCCTGAAATTTCGCCACTCTTTTTCGCGTGTTAAATCAAGGGCGTTTACAGTGTGATATAAATAACACAATAACTTTATTCAGCGGGTTGTTACGATTGCAACAATACCAAATTTGTATAGTTTTTGTATGTTTTACTACTTTTACACAGTAAAAACGCTTTTTTTTCAAAATTATTTGTTTTTGTGTCTCCATATTTGAAGAGCCGTAACGTTTTTATTTTTTTGCCGATGCGGTTGTATGAGGGCTTTTTTTTGCGGGAAGACTCGTAGTTTTTATTGGTACCATTTTTGAGTAGATGCGACTTTTTGATCACTTTTTATCAAATTTATCAAAGTCAGAATTCACAGAAAACAGCAATTTTTCCATAGTTTTTTATTACATTTTTTACGGCGTTCACCGTGCGGGCTAAATAATGTAATACATTTATAGTCGGGGTCGTTACGGACGCGGCGATACCAAATATGTGTAACTTTTTTAGTTTATGTTGTTTTTTTAATAGTAAAGCATTGTGTAAGGGGAAAAGCTGGGTTTTTCAGTTTTTTCAATTTTTTTTTCAAATTAACTTTATTAAACTTTTTTTTTACATTTTTACTAGTCCCATTAGGGGACTTTAAAGAGGCTCTGTCACCAGATTTTGCAACCCCTATCTGCTATTGCAGGTGATCGGCGCTGCAATGTAGATTACAGTAACGTTTTTATTTTTAAAAAACGAGCATTTTTGGCCAAGTTATGACCATTTTTGTAGTTATGCAAATGAGGCTTGCAAAAGTCCAAGTGGGTGTGTTTAAAAGTAAAAGTCCAAGTGGGCGTGTATTATGTGCGTACATCGGGGCGTTTTTAATACTTTTACTAGCTGGGCGCTCTGATGAGAAGTATCATCCACTTCTCTTCAGAACGCCCAGCTTCTGGCAGTGCAGATCTGTGACGTCACTCACAGGTCCTGCATCGTGTCGGACACATCGGCACCAGAGGCTTCAGTTGATTCTGCAGCAGCCTCGGCGTTAGCAGGTAAGTCGATGTAGCTACTTACCTGCAAACGCTGATGCTGCTGCAGAATCAACTGTAGCCTCTGGTGCCGATGTGTCCTCGCTCGTCTGACACGATGCAGGACCTGTGAGTGACGTCACAGCAGTGATCAGGCAGAAGCTGGGCGTTCTGAAGAGAAGTGGATGATACTTCTCATCAGAGCGCCCAGCTAGTAAACGTATTAAAACCGCCCCGATGTACACACATAATACACGCCCACTTGGACTTTTACTTTTAAACACACCCACTTGGACTTTTGCAAGCCTCATTTACATAACTACAAAAATGGTCATAACTTGGCCAAAAATGCTCGTTTTTTAAAAATAAAAACGTTACTGTAATCTACATTGCAGCGCCGATCTGCTGCAAAATCTGGTGACAGAGCCTCTTTAATATGCGATTCTCCGATCGCTATTGTAATACACTGCAATACTTTTGTATTGCAGTGTATTACTGCCTGTCCGTTTAAAACGGACATGCATCTGCTAGGTCATGCCAGAGGCATGATCTAGCAGGCATTCGCTCCAGGCAAACCTGGGGGCCTTTATTAGGCCCCCGGCTGCCATTAGAGACACAGACACTCGGCGATCGTATCGCCGGGTGTCGGTGGGAGAGAGAGGGGGTTAAACGGGTGAGATCGATACTAATATTTATCTCACCCGGCAGAGCAGGGACGCCCCCAGCCCTCAGCTGCCTCTAGCAGCTGAGAGCAGGGAGGTTTGACACTCCCTGCTCTGTTTACTTTATCCTGATGCAGCGCCGTGAAAAGGCGTATGCATCAGAATAAAGCCCGTTGGTGGCCGCCATTAAAAGGCGTATTGGCGGTCACTAACGGGTTAAGGCCACGCTAGTACCAGTGTGGGAGACTGTCTGGGAATCCATGGTGCTGTTGACCTATTGTTATGCCGTTTAGATTTTGTTTCACAATCGATGTAAAAGGACTATAGACTAAAGCTTAAATGTCAATGGCCATTCTAAGTGGAATGCACCTGCTTTCGTCAGATTGCAGAAGTTACACATTTTAAGTCCTTGCTAGTACCAGTGTTGGAGACTGTCTGGTTATCCGTGGTGCGGTTGATTTATAATTATGTTGTTTAGATTTTGTTTCACAATCGATTACAAAAGGACTATAGACTAGGGATGTCACGATACCAAAATTTGGACTTCGATACCGATACTTCGTTTAGTACTGCGATTTCGATACCAATTTCGATACTTTTGCCAACAGTAATAAAAAAAAAATTCTTCCGTTTTCTGATGTGAGGCGCGACGTGTGATGAATTTTGAGCGCGCCTCACATTAATAGTAATTAATCCCATCATGTTTCTCAGTCATAATGGGTTAATGTGCGAGGTACATGATGGGGTTAATTACTATTAATGTGAGGCACGTGGAGGTGAAATTCATCGCACCTCGCGCCTCACATTAATAAGTGATAGAAAGCAGTGTTTATTTTATTTTTTTACAGCGCACACATCATAAATGATGCAAAAAAATTATTGTGTGCGCCATTACTGAATGTGTGTATTTTATGTATTGAGACTTATTTTAATGTTTATTGTAAAAAAGGTGAATGTGTATTTTTTTAAATTGATACTTTGTTTTTACTTTATTTTTAAACTTTAATGTACTGACATATATCAGATATGTGCCAGTACATCAGCCTGTGTATGGATAGCACACAGGCAGTTGTTAGGACATACCTGGGTATGTCCTAACAACATGAAATATGGTAAGACAGCCCTGGGGTCCGTCAATAGACCCTGGGCTGTCTGCCCATATATGGTATGGCCCTCGATCGCGTCACAGGAATTCCCTGTGACGCGATCCAGGGGCATCCCCCCTGCTCATTTTCTCCTGAATGCTGCAGTCCGCTGTGATCGCAGCATTCAGGGGAATAGCGGCGGAGATGAGAGGTTTCTCTTATCTCCACCGTTATAGAGCGGGGCTGCGGCTGTGTAATACAGCCATTGCCCCGCTCCTGACAGGAAGTGCGCGCGCGGTCAGCATGAGGTGATGCGGCCGGCGCTGCACTAATGAGCGGCGGTGCAGGCACTGGGGACAGAACATGGGGGTGTTTTGTAGAGCGCCCGCCATGTTCTGTCTCCAGTGCCGCCGCCCATTAGTGCAGCGCTGGCCGCATCGAATCATCCTGACCCCGTGAACTTATCATGACTCAGGAGCGGGGCTGTGGCTGAATTACACAGCCGCAGCCGCGCTCCCATACATTCATGTGTTACTATACTGAGCTGTGCGGCTGCGCAGCGAAGTATCGAAATACAGGAAATAGCGGTATCGAACCGTTTAGGGATGCACAGTATCGAAACAGTATCGAAGTTTCGATGCACCGTGCATCCCTACTATAGACTAGTGCTTTAAATGTTAAAGGCCATTCTAAGCTGAATGTGCCTGCATTCATCAAATTGCAGTAGTTCCACAACTTAAGTCCTTGCTAGTACCAGTGTGGGAGACTGTCAGGGAATCCGTGGTGCTGTTGACCTATTGTTATGCCCTTTAGATTTTGTTTCACAATCGATTAAAAAGGACAATAGACTAAAAGTTAATGGCCATTCTTAGCTGAAATGTGCTTTTTCTCGTCAAATCGCAGAAGAATAACACCTTAAGACCTCGCTAGTACCAGTGTGGGAATCTGTGGTGCTGTAGACCTACTGTTTTTTCCGTTTAGATTTTGTTTCACAATCGATTAAAAAAGGACTTTGGACAAATACATTAAAAGTCGATGGCCATTCAATGCTGAATGTGCCTGCTCTCATCATATCGCAAAAGTAACACGGCTTAAGGCCTTGCTAGTACCAGACTGGGAATCCGTGGTGCTGTTGACCTATTGTTATGCAGTTTAGATTTCGTTTCACAATCGATTAAAAAGGACTATGGAATAAAGTTTTACAAGTCAATGGCCATTTTAAGCTGAATGTACCTGCTCTCGTCAGATCATAGAATTTACACAGCTTAAGGCCTTGCTAGTACCAGAGTGGCAGACTGTCTGGGAATCCATGGTGCTGTCAACCTATTGTTATGCTGTTTAGATTTTTTTTCACAATCGATTAAAAAAGGACTATGGACTAAAGCTTTAAATGTCAATGGCCATTCTAAGCTGAATGTGCCTGCTCTCTTTAGATCGCAATAGATACCTGTTTTAAGGCCATGCTCGTACCAGTGTGGGAGACTGTCTGGGAATCCGTGTTGCTGTTGACGTATTGTTATGCTATTTAGATTTTGTTTTACAATCGATTAAAAAGGACTATAGACTGAAATTTTAAATGTCAATGGCCATTCTAAGCTGAATGTGCCTGCTCTCGTCAGATAGCAGTAGTTACACGGCTTAAGGCCTAGCTAGTACTGGGAATTCGTGGTGCAGTTAACTTAATATAATGTCGTTTATATTTTGTTTCACAATCGATTAAAAAAGGACTATGGATTAAAGCTTTAAATTTCAATGGCCATTCTTAGCTAAATGTGCCTGCCCTCGTCACATCGCAGTAGTTGCATGGCTTAAGGCCTCGCTAGTACTAGTTTGGGGCTCTGTCTGGGAATCCGTGGTGCTGTTTACCTATAGCTATGTCATTTAGATTTTGTTTCACAATCTATTAAAAAAGGACTATGGACTAAAGCTTTAAATGTCAATGGCCATTCTAAGCTGAATGTGCCCTCTCTCGTCAAATTGCAGAAGTTACACAGGTGAAGACCTTGCCAGTACCAGTGTGGGATGTTGTCTGGGAATCCGTGGTGCTGTAGACCTATTGTTTGCAGTTTAGTTTTTTTTTTCCAATTGATTGAAAAAGGACTATGGATTAAAGCTTTAAAAGTCAATGGCAATTCTAAGCTGAATGTACCTGCTCTCGTCAGGTCGAAGTAGATACACAGCTTAAAGAGGCTCTGTCACCAGATTTTGCAACCCCTATCTGCTATTGCAGCAGATCGGCGCTGCAATGTAGATTACAGTAACGTTTTTATTTTTAAAAAACGAGCATTTTTGGCCAAGTTATGACCATTTTTGTAGTTATGCAAATGAGGCTTGCAAAAGTCCAAGTGGGTGTGTTTAAAAGTAAAAGTCCAAGTGGGCGTGTATTATGTGCGTACATCGGGGCGTTTTTAATACTTTTACTAGCTGGGCGCTCTGAAGAGAAGTATCATCCACTTCTCTTCAGAACGCCCAGCTTCTGGCAGTGCAGACACAGCCGTGTTCTCGAGAGATCACACTGTGTCGTCACTCACAGGTTCTGCATCGTGTCAGACGAGCGAGGACACCGGCACCAGAGGCTACAGTTGATTCTGCAGCAGCATCAGCGTTTGCAGGTAAGTAGCTACATCGACTTACCTGCAAACGCCGATGCTGCTGCAGAATCAACTGAAGCCTCTGGTGCCGGTGTCCTCGCTCGTCTGACACGATGCAGGACCTGTGAGTGACGTCACAGATCTGCACTGCCAGAAGCTGGGCGTTCTGAAGAGAAGTGGATGATACTTCTATACACAACGCCCAGCTAGTAAAAGTATTAAAAACGCCCCGATGTACGCACATAATACACGCCCACTTGGACTTTTACTTTTAAACACACCCACTTGGACTTTTGCAAGCCTCATTTGCATAACTACAAAAATGGTCATAACTTGGCCAAAAATGCTCGTTTTTTTAAAAATAAAAACGTTACTGTAATCTACATTGCAGCGCCTATCTGCTGCAATAGCAGATAGGGGTTGCAAAATCTGGTGACAGAGCCTCTTTAAGCTGTGTATCTACTTCGACCTGACGAGAGCAGGTACATTCAGCTTAGAATTGCCATTGACTTTTAAAGCTTTAATCCATAGTCCTTTTTCAATCAATTGGAAAAAAAAAACTAAACTGCAAACAATAGGTCTACAGCACCACGGATTCCCAGACAACCTCCCACACTGGTACTGGCAAGGTCTTCACCTGTGTAACTTCTGCAATGGGGAAGGCTAGCAAAAAGAACAAGGCAGCAGCCTCTACCTGTCCCTCATCTCCCCAGAGTGATATTGGGGCCTTTTTTGGGCAACAGACCAAGATGCAGCTGAGGGCTTCGCTCCGGGCCGAGACCCGGGGTCAAAATGGTCGCCCGACCTCTCCACCTTCACTGCCTCAGTGTCCTGGGATCCCTGAGATGGCCCCAGGCAACGTCAACTTAACTTCCCGAGTGCAGCTGTTGGAGGCTTCTGGGTCCGTGTCTCCTCCTCGGGCTGTCGGTGATGCTGCGGCCCGGACGACAGCGCTTGCCGTCATCCAAGATGGCCGCCGGGACTTTGCTGTGCTCGGGCGTGGGCCTGCTCAGGCGAGTACGGCCCTCCTCACAGACTTCCCTGTTAAGGGAGCTCTGGCCCTGGCAGTGCTGTATCCCCTGTCTGGCCAGGAGGCCTCCGGGGATACCTCTGCGGCGGCCGCCGCTCTTCTGGATTCGGAGCACGTGGTCTCCCAAGATGGCTGCCGGCACTCTCCGGCGGAGATACAGATGCCGGGACTCCATCCTCCTCCGATGCTGCCTCCATGGCCTGCGGGCTCTCCTCCTCCAGGCCCTGTCTGCGGGCTGCTCACGACCGCTCCGGGATCCCCTGGGATGCGGGATGTCACAGTGGACTCGACTGCCAGTGCACAGCTGGAGGATCCATCTAGGAGGCACAGTGAGAACCAAGGCCCTGGGCCTCATACCACCCGGTTCACTGTTCAGCCTTCAGGACTGGAAGCCCCAGAACTCCCCCTCCCTCCTCAGGGCCCTGTGCTGGTGGGGGCCTCCCCCTCTTGGTCCTCTGGCTCCTCATGGAGCAGCCCCGACAATATGCAGAAGACCATCACACCGTCCTTGCCTCTGGGGTCTCCCCCACGTCATGGGACTTTGCCTGCATTGCACACCCATAGCCAGGGTTCTCCGTTCCACTTCTTTAATCATCCTGACCCAGTTTGTGCTCATGCTCCTGATCATATACCTGGCTTTTCTTGGATTAAGTCTTACAGACCCCTCATCTGTGTCTGTTTGTGAAAATAGGCCAACGACTCTTTCAGATATCCGCCAGCTTGCTCAATTGTTGCCCACTAGGGCTGATATGACTTCCTTTGCCAGACAGATTGTGGAAGAATGTAAGCTGGAGTTTACCAAGTTCCGTGCTGAACTTTCCTCACTTTTTGCGAGGGTGGACACCCTTACTCAGGACCGTGTCACTGACAATGCCACTATTGCAAATATCCAATCTACTATCCAACAGCACTCGGCTCAGTTGTTCACTTTGCAGCAACACCTCAATGATATTGAAAACCGTAACTGGAGGAACAACTTACGTGTTCGGGGATTGCCCGAAACCATTCCTGCGTCTGATCGGTTTTCTACCCTGTCTACCATCTTCAATAACTTACTGGGTCGTCCGCCGAATACCCATATAGAAATTGACCGGGCACATAGAGCCCTCCGTCCGGTGAGTGTTGATGATTAGCGTCCAAGAGATGTCATTTGCCGAATCCATTTTTACGCCATCAAGGATTCTATCCTACAAAAAATCTGAAAGCAGCCTATCATTCTCCATCAAGGTACGCAGATACGTATTTTGCCAGATCTGTCTTGACATACGCTGGCGCAAAGATCTGCTCTCAAACCCCTTGTGGAGGTACTCCGGAGCCGGGGCATCATCTACAGATGGGGATTCCCTTTTGCCCTGATGATCAGACAAGATGGTCGCACCTATACTGTACGATCCCCGACTGACTTGCCTGGTTTCTTGCGGGACTTAGACCTTTCTCATGTTTCACTACCGGAGTGGCCCTCGCTATTATCCTCTGCAGGCGGAGGATCTTGAGCGGGACGCCCGCTCTCTGTGCATTTGCCTGCTGCTGCGGGTCGCCCTCCACGCGGACCCCGCAGACGGTCTAGGCGCAGGCAAGAACGTGATCCTACTCCGCCTATGGAGACTGCCCGTTCGGCGTGATGATCTAAATTGCCTTGTTGGTGTCATCTATATTCTGGGTCTTATGTTATTTTGTTAGCTGTAATTGTCCTATCAGCTCCTGTAATTCCTCCTTTTCCTTATTTGCTGTTTGATATCGAGATTGCCTGTTGTTTTGAGTATTGTCTTCAAATTCCTTACAATGCCTTCCTCCCTCTTTATTTACAGTGCGTATATAATGTTAAGCTGTTCATACTTATACTATTGTAAGCTGGGGAGTGCGGATAACTCGTATACCTAGCTGTCACCTTCCCCCTATAGGTACTGAACTGAGCTTTTGGTCCTCCGCATTTTTGCGCTTAGCTTGCGCGGCAGTTGTTTTCTTACTTCCTTTTTTGTAAGAATTTTTGTCTGTGTATTTGTTTTTCTCTAATGCTATGATTTTTATTTCTAGCTTGTCTCCTTTCCCTTCTCTCCTCATGGCGACCCTGGACTCCTGCCTTTATTGTGTTTTCCGGAACACCTCAGTGAGCCGTTTAGTCTGCATCCATGGCTGACCTTACTATTGCCTTCTTCAATGTGAAGGGGCTGAACACTCCTGAAAAGCGGGCACAAATCCTACACCATCTACACAAGCGTAAGGTACACATTGCATGCTTCCAGGAAAAACACTTTAAAGAGGCTCTGTCACCAGATTTTGCAACCCCTATCTGCTATTGCAGCAGATAGGCGCTGCAATGTAGATTACAGTGACGTTTTTATTTTTTAAAAACGAGCATTTTTGGCCAAGTTATGACCATTTTTGTAGTTATGCAAATGAGGCTTGCAAAAGTCCAAGTGGGTGTGTTTAAAAGTAAAAGTCCAAGTGGGCGTGTATTATGTGCGTACATCGGGGCGTTTTTAATACTTTTACTAGCTGGGCGCTCTGACGAGAAGTATCATCCACTTCTCTTCAGAACGCCCAGCTTCTGGCAGTGCAGATCTGTGACGTCACTCACAGGTCCTGCATCGTGTCGGACACATCGGCACCAGAGGCTTCAGTTGATTCTGCAGCAGCATCGGCGTTAGCAGGTAAGTCGATGTAGCTACTTACCTGCAAACGCCGATGCTGCTGCAGAATCAACTGTAGCTTCTGGTGCCGATGTGTCCTCGCTCGTCTGACACGATGCAGGACCTGTGAGTGACGTCACAGCGTGATCAGGCAGAAGCTGGGCGTTCTGAAGAGAAGTGGATGATACTTCTCATCAGAACGCCCAGCGAGTAAAAGTATTAAAAACGCCCCGATGTATGCACATAATACACGCCCACTTGGACTTTTACTTTTAAACACACCCACTTGGACTTTTGCAAACCTCATTTGCATAACTACAAAAATGGTCATAACTTGGCCAAAAATGCTCGTTTTTTAAAAATAAAAACGTTACTG
Source organism: Rhinoderma darwinii (assembly GCF_050947455.1). NCBI lineage: Eukaryota > Metazoa > Chordata > Amphibia > Anura > Rhinodermatidae > Rhinoderma > Rhinoderma darwinii. Next base: position 254,482,824 of record NC_134687.1, on the reverse strand, counting down.
TAATCTACATTGCAGCGCCTATCTGCTGCAATAGCAGATAGCGGTTGCAAAATCTGGTGACAGAGCCTCTTTAACCCCTTCAGGACACAGCCTGTTTTGGCCTTGTGGACGCAGGCGATTTTTTCAAATCTGACATGTGTCACTTTATATGGTAATAACTTGGACATGCTTTTACCTATCCATGCGATTCTGAGATTGTTTTCTCGTGACATATTGTACTTTACGTCTGTGAAAAAATTTGGTCGATAAATTCTGTATTTATTTGTGAAAAACACCAAAATTTTGAGAAAATTTGCAAAAAATTGCATTTTTCTAAATTTGAATGTATCTGCTTGCAAAACAGATATTAATACCACACACAATAGTCACTAGTCAACATTTCCCATATGTCTACTTTATGTTTGCATAGTTTTTTGAACGTCATTTTATTTTTCTAGGACGTTACAAGGCTTAGATCTTTAGCAGCAATTTCTCACATTTTCAAGAAATTTCCAAAACCTATTTTTTCATGGACCAGTTCAGTTCTGAAGTGGCTTTGAAGGCCTTATATATTAGAAACTCCCCATAAATCACCCCATTTTAGAAACTTCACCCCTCAAAGTATTCAAAACAGCATTCAGAAAGTTTCTTAACTCTTTAGGCATTTCACAGGACTTAAAGCAAAGTAGAGGGGAAATTTACAAATGTAATTTTTTTTGCAGAAATTCATTTGTAATAGAAAAATTTCTGTAACACAGAAGGTTTTACATGAGAAACGCAACTCAATATTATTTATTGCCCAGATTCTGCAGTATTTAGAAATATCCCACATGTGGCCCTAGTGCCCTAATGGATCGAAACACAGGCCACAGAAGCAAAGGTGCACCTAGTGGATTTTGAAGCCTCCTTTTTATTACAATATATTTTAGGCTCCATGTCTGGTTTGAAGAGATCTTGTGGTACCTAAACAGGGGAAACCCCCAAATAGTAACCCCATTTTGGAAACTACACCCCTCAAGGAATTTATCTAGTTGTATAGTGAGCATTTTAACCTCACAGGTTTTTTGCTGAATTTATTGGCGTTAGTCTGTGAAAATGAAAATCTACATTTCTTCTGAAGAAACATAGACATTTTAAATTTTTGCAAGGAATAAAGGAGAAAAAGCACCCCAACATTTGTAAAGAAATTTATCCTGATTACGGCAATACCCCATATGTGGTCATAAACTTACATTTGAACACATTACAGCCCTAAGAAGGGAAGGAGCGCCATTTGGGTTTTGGAGCTCAAATTTTGCTATAATGGTTTTCGGTGCCATGTCGCATTTGAAACGCCCTGGAGGGACCAAAACAGCGGAAACCCCCCAAAAGTGACCCCATTCACTATCAGAATCCAAGAGAGCAAATGCCTCTTCAGTGGTATATAACTTGCGTGCCATTTTTTTTACGTATTTTATTTTTTAACTTATTTTTTGTAACAGTTTTAAGAAAAGTAACAAAGAAAAAGTCCACTAATCCATCGATCAATAAATTTTTGAACAACCCTAAGGCCCTGTTCACACTGAGTTTTTTTACGAGTTTTTCAGAGCGGAAACCGCTCCGCAAAACTCGTCAAAAACCGCCCGAAAATGTCTCCCATTGATTTCAATGGGAGTTGGACGAGCTTTTTTACCGTGAGCAAAAAAAACGCATCGCGGTAAAAAGAAGCGACATGACCTATCTTGAGGCGGTTTCCGCCTCCAAAACTCCATTTCAATTAGTCAGAAGGGTAAAAAAAACTCCTCGACGAGTGTTTTGACGAGTTATTGTCAAAGCACTGTGAAAAAAACTTCTGGAGCAGTTTTTGCAGCCTAACAATGAATCAATGTATTTAGAATTTACAGACGTGTAAAATATATGAAGAGATTTATATAAGTATATGTGTGTATACGTATATATTACATGTACGCATATATCTATATGATGTTATAGATATATATAACATCCCTAATTATTAATTTTTAGTATTAACAAATTTCAAATATATGTCTATATATAATATATATTACGTGTGTGTGTGTGTATATTTGTATATATATATATATATATATATATATATATATATATATATATATATATTATAAGCTCTAATTGATTATTAATTAACTAACTCATTGTCCTAGTCCGAGTACTATCTGCCTAACAGACTACCTCAGCTATAACTAGCTGCCTACACTAAACTATCTATGTGGAGGTGTTTTTTGTGTGTTTCACAGTCATTGTGTCTTTATGTGAGACACACAGCAGCTGCTCGGTACAGTGCTTCTCCCTCAATGTCTCAGAATGATCTGACAGGGAGGGAGGAGAAACATTGTAACAAACAGCGAAAGTTTGTTGCTGCAACAAGCTTTGCTGTGAACACCATGATAGCTTTATCATGGTGATCACGTCATCGGGACCGACACCAATCCGGTCCTGATGTCTTCTCTCAGCACTTAGGCTGCTAGTAGCAGCGTGTGCTGAGAGATTCAGAGCACAGGGAGAGCGCTGTGCACTCTGTTCTGACAGCACGTTGATTGACGGGCTGCTGGACAAAAGCCCAGCACTGCAGCCCGTTAATCTACGTGGGCTGGTCGTGAAGGGGTTAAGGAAGGGCATTCCCCTACCATTAAGCATAAATTTTACACTAATTGGCATTTCAATAAAAATCCCCTTTCCAGATCGTGTGGAGTTGCCATAGTTCTCCACAAATCTCTCCCCCATCAGGTTGTAAATTCTGTTGTGGACCCCGACGCTAGATACATCATCCTAGTGCTTAATATTGGTGGGCGGGAGTTCACGGTGATTAATGCTTATGTTCCTAACTAGGACCAGGTGCCTTTCCTTCTTAACCCGTTCCCGACATTTGACGTGTCCATACGCCAAAGTCGGGTAGGGGAAGTATGGAGTTTGTTACAGCCGACACCTCACAGTAACTAGCGATCCCGCTAGTTTAACGCCTTAAATGCCACGGTCAACAGAGACCGCAGCATTTATATCGTTAGAAAGAGGGGGGCGACCCCCTCTAACAGCCCATTGCGCCCCCCGCGATTGCGTTGCAATGGTTGCTATGGCAGGGCTTAAAAGTTGCCTGCCAGAATCACGATATACTGCAATATATTAGTATTGCAGTATATCTTGCAAGCGATCTAACGATCGCTGGCTGAAGTCCCCTAGGGGGACTAATAAAAAAAGTAAAAATGAGTTAAATAAAGTTGTTTTTTTGTGTAAAAATAAAGAAATAAAAAAAATTGGTATCGCCGCGTCCGTAAAAGTCTGAACTATTACAATATATCATTATTTAACCCGCACGGTGAACGTCGTAAAAAAAAAAAATTGGAATTGCCAGAATCTCTATTTTTTGGTCACCTAATCTCCCACAAAAAATTAAATAAAAAGTTATCAAACCGGTGCATTTACACCAAAATGGTATTATTAAAAACTACAGCTTATTCCGCAAAAAAATAAGCCCTCATATCACTTAATCAACGGAAAAATAAAGTTGTGGCTCTCGGAATTTGGCGTCACAAAATAAATGTTCTTTTTTACACTTAGGTTTTTACTTGTAAAAGTAGTAAAATATAGAAAAAAAACTCTGGAATCGCTGTTTTTTTCATTTTCTACCCCACAAATATTTTTTTTCCAGTTTCCTAGTACATTATATGGCAAAATAAATGGTGCTACGAAAAACTACAACTCGTCATGCAAAAATCAAGCCCTCATAGTACTATATCGATGGAGAAATAAAGACGTTATGGCTTTTGGAAGGTGGGGAGGAAAAAACGAAAATGAAAATCTGAAAAAGGGCTGCGGCGGGAAGAGGTTAAACTCATGGATACTGCCCTTCCGGTGGTCCGGGGGACTGTGGTGTTGTGCGGAGACTTTAACCTTACTTTGGATCCGATGATAGATAACTTTACTGGTCGCTCTAGTGTTGCATATGGTGCTATTAAGCGGGTGAGACGTGCTCTCTAACAGCTTCAACTTTGTGATGCTTGGCGCCTTCAACATCCCACTGATAAGGATTATAGTTTTTATTCCCATCCGCATGGCACCTACAGTCGCTTGGATTATATTCTTCTTCAGCTTCATGCTCTTCCCTGGGTCGCCTCTACGTCCATCGGCAGTATCCTTTGCGCTGACCATGCCCCTATATATTGTACCTTACATTTCCCCTTCCTCACTAAGGGCCCCTGGACTTGGAGACTTAATGAGTCCCTGCTCCTAGATGGGGTGTGCCATGCTGATCTGCTACAAACGGTTGAGCATTTCACATCTGATCACGCCCATGATGACACGTCTAACATGGTTCGATGTGAAGCCATTAAGTGTGTACTCAGCGGGGTCCTTATAAAACACAGGGCGCGCCTTAAAAGCGAGAGGGCTCACTCCCTTAAAACTGCTCTCCAAAAAATTAGCTCCCTTGAACTGGCTCACAAGCATGCACTTTCTCTTCTGATTTTGCGGGAGCTACAGATTGCCCAACAGGACGCCAGACGTCTGTTGGACTCGGCCCACAAGTGTGCCCTTCAAGTCTGTCGTAGTAAGTTCTATGAGTTTGGCAACAAACGGACGCATGTTGGCCAGAACTTTAAAGGCTAGGATAGCCCAGTCACATATACCAAACACTAAATCTCCCTCTGGCCAGGTTGTTCACATGACCCCAGAGATAGCGGATTGCTTTCATAGATTTTACTCTGATCTCTACAACCTTGGTCTTCCCACCCACTCCGCTCCGCCGGGTCGGGACTCTTTCTCCTCTCCCTTCACACCTTTGTCCAGGGAGATAGCTGAGGAACTTGATATGGACTTCACCTCTCCGGAGCTCCTTGCGGTTATAACCGACCTTCCTGGGGGGAAGAGTCCTGGTCCGGATGGCTATACTGCCAAGTTTTACAAAACATTAGCTGACCGTTTGCTGCCGCTTCTGCTACAAGCTTTTAATTCTATTTCCCCGGAAGTCCTGTTTCCTCCTAGCTCCACTTTGGCCCATGTCGCTGTCATTCCTAAGCCGGGTACGGATCCTCAACTCTGTTCCAGTTATCGTCCCATCTTATTACTCATTTTTGACCTAAAAATTTACGCCAAATTGCTTGCCAATAGACTGAATAAATACCTGCCTAATCTAGTTCACCCGGACCAAGTGGGGTTTGTACCCGGTCGGGAGGCCCGTGACAACACCCTTAAAACTTTAGATATTATTCACCATGCCCAGACTCACCACATCCCACTCATGATCCTATCCCTAGATGTCGAAATGGCGTTTGTAGAATATCATGGCCCGCCCTTTGCCAAACCCTTCAACATGTAGGAATAGGACCTTCCCTCCTTGCTAAAATGATGGCACTGTATCGCTCTCCTTCCGCCCAAATAAAAATAAATGGCTCCCTCGCTGCACCTTTCACTATTCATAATGGCACAAGGCCGGGCTGCCCCCTATCCCCACTGTTGTATGTCCTGGTCATGGAGCATCTCATGGCCTCCATTCGGAACAACACATATATTAAAGGTATTACCATAGGAGGGACGGAATACAAGTGCTCTACATTTGCTGATGACTTATTGGTTTATCTCACAGACCCTCATGTATCTCTCCCCTCATTGATGTCCGAGCTGTCCCATTTTGGAACATTATCTAACTTTAAGATCAACTTCTCAAAGTCTGAAGCGTTGAATGTTTCTCTCCCGATGCCGTTAGTGTCATACTTGGGTGCCTATATAAGTTGTGACCTCACACAACTGTTTACAAATAATTTCATTCCCCTACTGGCCAAGTTTCGCACAGATCTCAATTCCTGGCTTAAGACTGAATTCTCCTGCTTTGGCCGTATTAATATTATCAAAATGTCTCTCCTTCCCAGATTACTTTTTCTCCTGCAGACGATCCCCATCTCCATCCCATCTTCTTACTGGTTACGACTCCAGCAGTGCTTTGGATCCTACCGTCCATGTTTGAGTCAAACTCTTCTTACTCGAGCCAGAGGTGCGGGTGGGGTTGGTCTGCCGGACTGTCGGCTCTATTACTTGGCGTCGACTCATGCGCGTGCTTTGGATTTTTTTCATAATCGCAAATCAAAACTGTGGGTTAGTTTATCCCAACAACCCTATCTACCCTGCCATGGACCCTGTCTGGGAACAGACCGACTCAAGCCTCATTTGTTGTTTACCATACCCCCTTGGCGTTGCGGTCTTTAGGGCCGGGAGGTTCGCTCATAGACCCATTGGGTCCTTTAACACCTATTACTGACAATCCAGCCTTTCCTGCTGGTAGGGCTGGTCGCTCCTTCCTAGGCAGGTCATCCACCAATCCCATGTATTTTGCTCAGGTCCTCTCTGATTCCTCTCTACTCCCTTTAGCCTCCATCTGCCCCGCTGATATGCCCTCTACTCGCCATATGTTTGAATACTACCAGTTAAAGCATTTTTACGGTGCTTTTCATCGCCGCGCCCATCTTCACCGGTTGCTGACTGATTTTGAACGCTTATGTGTTTCCACCCTGCCCCCTACCCATGCCATCTCCACATTATATAAACTACTCCTTTCCCAGCGATCCCACCAACTCGCTTCCTTCTGCAGGGCTTGGGAGAGAGAATTACATACTAATTTCACTGACGCACAATGGAAGCGGTGTTTCTCCCTTTCTTAAAAAGCCTCTATAGCCATCAGGGCCCAGGAAACTAGTTACAAAATTGTCTCTAAATGGTTCCGAGTCCCGGCTGCTCTTCATAAATGGTATCCGTCCGTGCCTGACAATTGTTGGCGTTGTGGTGCTATGGGAGGTTCCATGTCTCATGTTTGGTGGAGTTGCCCCTCGTTGAGGAGTTTTTGGGATGTGGTACTGGTGTCTCTGTTCCCAAGTCTACTGAAGCGGCTCTTTTATTTATGTTCCCGATGCCATTACACATTTATAAAAGTTCCCTAACTAGACATCTCCTTCAGGCGGCAAAGTCAGTGATCCCGCGTATGTGGAAAAAGGCGATACCCCCAACGTTAGATGAGTGGTTTCAAGAGGTTGCCTTGATACAGAGAATGGAACACCTGGTGGCCCATTCCCCGGCTGCTTCTGTAAAATACACGTCTACGTGGTCTCCATGGATTGCGTTCCTTTCTTCCTCCTCCTATCTTCCTGCTGTAACTTGAGTCGGACTATGCCCCTGTTAAGTGTATTGCGGTTCTTGCTCTTTTCTGTTTTCACTCATGATACTCCGGAACTGGAGTCCAGGCTCCCCATGTTTTCCTCCCTCCCTTCCCTTCTATTCCCCCTTCTTGGTGACTTCTTCTATTCTTTCGCTTCCCCTGTCTAGGGTAATGTGCCTCTCCTTCTCTGATTGAATTCAATGGCCTCATTGTACCTTCTGATGTTTAGGAGTCTGACTTGTTATTATTATGTTTCATCCTTTGTAGTGCTCCTCTTATTTGATTTTAGGCTCATTCATGCTGCTGCTGTACAATGAATAATGTCCTTTGTATTGGGATGTGATGCACACTTTTTTGCTTTTAGCTTTGGTCTTGTTTGTTGTTTTCCTTTAATGTATGGAGGCCTTCCCTCCACTGTGTTCTGTATCTGGGTGTATTGAAACACAATAAAAAATTTTGAATAGAAAAAAAAATGTCAAAGGCCATTCTAAGCTGAATGTGCCTGCTCTCATCAGATCGCAGTAGTTACATGGCTTAAGGCCTCGCTAGCACCAGTCTGGGAATCCTTGGTGCTGTAGACCTATTTTTTGCCGTTTAGATTTTGTTTCACAATCGATTAAAGAAGGGCTATGGATTAAAGCTTTTTAAATGTCAATGGCCATTCTAAGCTGAATTTTCCTGCTCTCGACAAATCATAGAAGTTACACAGTTTAAGGTCTCGCTAGTACCAGTGTGGGAGTCTGTCTGGGAATCCGTGGTGCGGTTGACTTATTATTATGTTCTTTAGATTATGTTTTACAATCGATTAAAAAAGCACTATGGACTAATATTTTTAAAGTCAATGGCCATTCTAAGCTGCAAGTGCCTGCTCTTGTCAGATCGCATTTGTTACGTGGCCTAAGCTCTTGCTGGTTCCAGTGTGGGAGACTGTCTGGGAATCTGTGGTGCTGTTGACTTATTATTATGCCGTTTAGATTTTGTTTCACAATCGATTAAAAAGGACTATAGACTAAAGTCTTAACTGTCAATGGCCATTCTAAGCTAAATGTGCCTGCTTTCATCAGATTGCAGAAGTTACACAGCTTAAGGCCTTGCTAGTACCAGTGTTGGAGACTGTCTGGGAATCCGTGGTGCGGTTGATTCATTATTATGTTGTTTAGATTTCGTTTCACAATTGATTAAAAAAGGACTATGGACTAAAGCTATAAATGTCAATGGCCGTTCTAAGCTGAATGTCACTGCTCTTGTCAGATCCTAGTAGTTACACAGCTTAAGGCCTCGCAAGTTCTAGTGTGGGAGACTGTCTGGGAATCTGTCATGCTCTTGACCTATTTTTTTGCTGTTTAGATTTTGTTTCACAATCGATTAAAAAGGACAATAGACTAATGCTTTAAAAGTTAATGGCCATTCTTAGCTGAAACGTGCCTTTTCTTGTCAAATTGCAGAAGAATAAAACCTTAAGACCTCGCTAGTACCAGTGTGGGAGACAGTCTGGGTATCTGTGGTGCTGTAGACCTATTGTTTTGCCATTTAGATTTTTGTTTCACAAGCTATTAAAAAAGCACCTTGGACTAAAACATTAAATGTCGATGGCCATTCAATGCTGAATGTGCCTGCTCTCGAAAGATCGCAAAAGTAACATGGCTTAAGGCCTTGCTAGTACCAGTCTGGGAATCCGTGGTGCGGTTGACTTATTATTATGTCGTTTAGATTTTGTTTCACAATCGATTAAAAAAGGACTATGGATTAAAGTTTTAAATGTCAATGGCCATTCTAAGCTGAATGTGCCTGCTCTCATCAGCTTGCAAAACTTACACAGCTTGAGGCCTTACTAGTACCAGTGTGGGAGACTGACTGGGAATCCGTAGTGCTGTTGACCTATTGTTAAACCGTTTAGATTTTGTTTTACAATTGATTAAAAAAGACTACAGACTAAAGCTTTAATTGTCAAAGGCCATTCTAAGCTGAATGTGCCTGCTCTTGTCAGATTGCAGAAGTTACACAGCTTAAAGAGGCTCTGTCACCAGATTCTCAAATCCCTATCTCCTATTGCATGGGATCGGTGCTGCAATGTAGATAACAGTAACGTTTTTTTTTTTTTTTTAAAACGTTAATTTTTGGCCAAGTTATGAGCTATTTTATATATATGGAAATAAGGTTAGAAATGGACAACTGGGCGTTTTTTTTTCGTTATGTCCAACTGGGCATGTATTGTGTTTTTAATTGGGCATGTTTACGTGTATGAAGCTGACCAATCAGTGACCAGTCAGCATCATACACTCATCTCCATTGATTTACACAGCAGCGATGTGCAGCCACATAAACAGAGATTAACGTTAATCAAGTGTCCTGATAATGAATACACATGATCATCCTGCCTGGACGTCATGTGTATTCACAATCCTGACACTTCTGAATCTTTTCTGACAGAGCCTCTTTAAAGAGGCTCTGTCACCAGATTTTGCAACCCCTATCTGCTATTGCAGCAGATAGGCGCTGCAATGTAGATTACAGTAACGTTTTTATTTTTAAAAAACGAGCATTTTTGGCCAAGTTATGACCATTTTTGTAATTATGCTTGCAAAAGTCCAAGTGGGTGTGTTTAAAAGTAAAAGTCCAAGTGGGCGTGTATTAGGTGCGTACATCGGGGCGTTTTTAATACTTTTACTAGCTGGGCGCTGTGAAGAGAAGTAACATCCTCTTCTCTTCAGAACGCCCAGCTTGTGACAGTGCAGATCTGTGACGTCACTCACAGGTCCTGCATCGTGACGGCCACATCGGCACCAGAGGCTACAGTTGATTCTGCAGCAGCATCAGCGTTTGCAGGTAAGTCGATCTTACCTGCAAACGCTGATGCTGCTGCAGAATCAACTGTAGCCTCTGCTGCCGATGTGGCCGTCACGATGCAGGACCTGTGAGTGACGTCACAGATCTGCACTGTCACAAGCTGGGCGTTCTGAAGAGAAGAGGATGTTACTTCTCTTCACAGCGCCCAGCTAGTAAAAGTATTAAAAACGCCCCGATGTACGCACCTAATACACGCCCACTTGGACTTTTACTTTTAAACACACCCACTTGGACTTTTGCAAGCATAATTACAAAAATGGTCATAACTTGGCCAAAAATGCTCGTTTTTTAAAAATAAAAACGTTACTGTAATCTACATTGCAGCGCCTATCTGCTGCAATAGCAGATAGGGGTTGCAAAATCTGGTGACAGAGCCTCTTTAAGGCCTTGCTAGTACCAGTGTTGCAGACTGTCTGGGAATCCGTGGTGCGGTTGATTTATTATTATGTCGTTTAGATTTTGTTTCACAATCGATTAAAAAGGAGAATAGACTAAAGCTTTAAAAGTTAATGGCCATTCTAAGCTGAAATGCGCCTTTTCTCGTCAAATCGCAGAAGAATAACACCTTAAGACCTCGCAAGTACCAGTGTAGGAGACTGTGTGGGAATCTGTGGTGCTCTAGACCTATTGCTTTGCCATTGAGATTTTGTTTCACAAGCGATTAAAAAAGGACTTTGGATTAAAACATTAAATGTTGATGGCCATTCAATGCTGAATGTGCCTGCTCTCGTCAGATCGCAGTAGTTACACGGCTTAAGGCCTTGCTACTGCAAGTGCGGGAGGCTGTCTGGGAATCCGTGGTGCTGTTGACCTATTGTTAAACCGTTTAGATTTTGTTTCATAATCGATTAAAAAGGACTATAGACTAAAGCTTTAATTGTCAATGGCCGTTCAAAGCTGAATGTGCCTGCTCTCGTCAGAATGCAGTAGTTACGCGGCTTAAGGCCTTGCTAGTACCAGTCTGGGAATCCGTGGTGTGGTTTACTTATTATTATGTCGTTTAGATTTTGTTTCACAATCGATAAAAAAAGGACTATGGATTAAAGCTTTAAATGTTAATGGCCTTTCTAAGCTGAGTGTGCCTGCACTCATCAGATTGCAGAAATTACACAGTTTAAGGCCTTGCTACTACCAGTGTGGGAGATTGTCTGAGAAGCCGTGGTGCTGCTGACCTATTGCTATGCTGTTTAGATTTTGTTTCACAATCTATTAAAAAGGACAATAGACTAAAGCTTTAACCCCTTCCCTCTTTGGCCACTTTTGACCTTCCTGACAGAGCCTCATTTTTCAAATCTGACATGTTTCACTTTATGTGGTAATAACTCCGGAATGCTTGTACCTATCCAAGCAATTCTGAGATTATTTTCTCGTGACACATTGGACTTTATGTTACTGGCAAAATTTGCCCGATACATTCAGTATTTAATTGTGAAAAACATCAAAATTTAGCGAAAAATTGCAAAAATTAGCATTTTTCTCAATTTTAATGTATCTGCTTGTAAGGCAGGCAGTTATACCTCACAAAAATGTTGCTAATTAACATCCCCCATATGTCTACTTTGGTTTGGCATCGTTTTTTGAACATCCTTTTATTTTTCTAGGACGTTACAAGGCTTAGAACTTTAGCAGCAATTTCTCACATTTTCAAGAAAATTTCAAAAGGCTATTTTTACAGGGGCCAGTTCAGTTCCGAAGTGGCTTTCTGGTCCTTAGATATTAGAAACCCCCAATAAGTCACCCCATTTAAAAAAACTGCACCCCTCAAAGTATTCAAAACAGCATTTAGAAAGTTTCTTAACCCTTTAGACATTTCGCAGGAATTAAGGCAAAGTAGAGGTGAAATGCATTATTTTTTTCCAGTTATTCATTGAATAATATGACTCCATTTTTTTTGTACCACAGAAGGTTTTACCAGAGAAATGCAACTCAATATTTATTGCCCAGGTTCTGCATTTTTAGGAAATATCCCACATGTGGCTCTAGTGTGCTACTTGACTGAAGCACCGGCCTCCGAAGCAAAGTAGCACCTAGTGGATTTTGGGCCTCCTCTTTATTAGAATATATTTTAGGCACCATGTCAGCTTTGAAGAGGTCTTGTGGAACTAAAACAGTGGAAACCCCGCAAAAGTGACCCCATTTGGGAAACTACACCCCTCGATGAATTTATTTAGGGGTGTAGCAAGCATTTTAACCTGCCAGTTTTTTTGCAAAAATGTTTGGAACTAGGCCATGAAAATGGAAATTTACATTTTTTCAAATAAAATGTAGGTTTAGCTAATTTTTTTTCATTTCCAAAAGAACTAAAGTAGAAAAAGCACCACAACATTTTTAGAGCAATTTCTCCTGAGTAAAACAATACCACACATGTGGTCATGAACGGCTCTTTGGACACACGGCGAGGCTGAGAAGTGAAAGAGGGCCATTTGGCTCTTGGTACTCAAATTTAGCAGGAATGGTTTGCGGTGGCCATGTCACATTTGCAAAGCCCCTGAGGGTTACAAAACAGTGAAAACCCCCAATAAGTGACCCCATTTTGTAAACTACACCCCTTGAGGAAATTATCTAGGGGTACAGTGAGCAGTTTGACCCCACAGGTGTTTTTACAGAACTTATTGGAAGTAGGCCGTAAAAATGAAAATCTACATTTTTTTCAAAGAAAATGTAGGTTTAGCTATTTTTTTTTCATTTCCACAAGGACTGAAGAAGAAAAAGCACTGCAACATTTGTAAAGCAATTTCTCCCGAGTAAAACAATACCCCATATGTGGTCATAAACGTCTGTTTTGACACACGGTAGGGCTCAGAATGGAAGGAGCACCATTTGGATTTTGGAATGGTTTCTGGGTGCCATGTCACATTTGCTGAGCCCCTGTAGTACTAGTACAGTGGAAACACCCCAAAAGTGACTCCATTTGGGAAACTGCACCCCCTGAGGAATCATCTAAGGGTATAGTGAAAATTTTGATCCCAAAGGTTTTTTGCTGAATTAATTAGAATTAAGCCATGAAAATTAAAAATACATTTTTTTTCCCAATAAGATGTAGATTTAGATCAACATTTTTAATTTTTACCAGGAATAGAGAATAAAAAGCACCCCAACATTTGTAAAGCAATTTCTCCCGAATACGGTAGCACCCCATATGTGGTTATAATCGGCTGTTTACATATATGGAACATTCAGAAGAAAAGGAGCGGTATTTATCTTTTGGAGCGTAGATTTTGCTGGAATGGTTTGCGGACAGCATGTTGTATTTGCAAAACCGCTGATGTACCAAACAAAAGTGTCCCCGTTTTAGAAACTTCACCCCTAAAGGCATTTATCATGGGGTGTAGTGAGAATTTTGACTCCACAGGTGTTTTTCAGAAATGAAAACTTTGCACTGCGCAAAGTGAAAATTGCTATTTTTCCAATGATCTGCCTATTCACCGCACAATATGTTGTACTCCTAGAGAATCTTACCCCATAAATTGTTAAGTGGGTTCTCCCGGGTATGGTAATGCCTTAGTTGTGGACATAAATTGCTGTTTGGGCACACTGTAGGGCTAAGAAGGGAAAGACTGCCATTTTGAGCATGGATTTTGCTTGGTAGTTTTGTTTGAGTTTTGCTGGTATTTCAGTTTATAATGTGGGGGTATATGTAATCTGTGCGGAGTACATCAGGGTATAATAAGAGGGTATAATAATGGGGTAAATAATACAATTATCCATAGATGTGAAGCGATGCGTTATGCGCAGGCCAGTGTCGCACTGATAAACGATTTTCTTTCTTATCCCCCTTTTGTAACACTCTGCACCTTTTGGGGACTTTTTCTCCTTTGTAGTTTGGGAAATTTTGCTGGGAAAGTTTTACGCTGGTATAATACTGGCACCCTCGCTTCCAGCGGATATGCTATGTCCCTTCCCTTTCCTAGTTCCTAAATACTAGGGCCCTGAAACTGAAGGAATATTCCCTCCGGCCTGCGCATTGAGATGTTTTTTCATCACCGCATTACTAGTGCCATAACTTTTTTATTTTTCGGTTGATTGAGCTGTGTGCGGGTTGTTTTTTGCGAGACGGGCTGTAGATTTAATTGGTACCATTTTGGAACACATACGACTTTTTGATCACTTTTTATTTCATTTTTTGGTAAAGGAAATTACCAAAAACAAGCAATTCTGGAATAGTTTTTTATTGGTTTTTTTTTTTGGCATCCACAGTGCGCCCTAAATTACATGTTAACTTTATTCGATACGATTACGTCGATACCAAATTTATATAGTTTTTTTAAATTTATTGCAGCTTTTGCACAATAAAATCACGTTTATTTAATAAAATAATTTGTTTTCTGTGTCGCCATAACTTTTTTATTTTTGCGTGGACAAAGCTGTGTCAGGGATTATTTTTTGCGGAACGGGTTGTCATTTTTATTGGTACTATTTTGGAGTAAATGTGACTTTTTGATCACTTTTTATAGCATTTTTTGGAAGGAGATGTGACCTACAAACAAAGATTCTGGCGTTGTTTTTTTTTTTACGGCGTTCACCGTGCGGGATAAATTACATAATAGTTTTGTAGTTTGGGTCGTTATGGACGCGGCGATACCAATTATGTATAGTTTTTTTTAATTTTTACGGTTTTTCCCATAATAAAAAACTTACTATGGGAAAAAAAGGCAGTTTAGCTATTTATTTTTTTACTTGAAACGTGTGTCTTTATTGTTTTTTGACATTTTTATTAACTTGTTTTTACTATTTTGACTAGTCCCACTAGGGCACTTGAGGGCCTGATGCCCCGATCGCTACTCTAATACACTGCACTACATACGTAGTGCAGTGTATTAGCGCTGTCAGATATTCACTGACAGCAAGCCTATGAGGACATGCCACAGGCGGGTCCTCATCGGCTCCCGTACAAGGCAGACTTGGACGCCATTATTTGGCCTCCGATTGCCACAGCAACCCAGCGATTGCGTTGCTGGGTTGCCGATCGGTAATCCTGGGAATCTATTGAGCGCAGCATCTGAGTGGTTAATCAGCCGGATCGGAGAATAGCTCCGGTCCTGGCAGTTACAGGAGGGTGCCAGCTGTATAATACAGCTGTCACCCTGCGGTGATGGTGCCAGCTCTGCTTCTGAGCCAGCACCATCACTGCAACGTAACTGTACTGCGGTTTGCGGGAATACCTTCCCGGTAGCGCCGTATATATACGGCGGATGTCGAGAAGGGGTTAAAAGTTAATGGCTATTCTAAGCTGAAATGTGCCTTCTCTCATCAAATCGCAGAAAAAAAACACCTTAAGACCTCGCTAGTACCAGTGTGGAAGTCTGTCTGGGAATCTGTGGTGCTGTTGACTTATTATTGTTGTTTAACTTTTGTTTCACAATCGATTACAAAAGGACTATGGACTAAAGCTTAAGATGTGAATAGACATACTAAGCTGAATGTGCCTGCTCTCATCAGATCGCAGTAGTCACACGGCTTAAGGCCTTGCTAGTACCAGAGTGGGAGACTGTCTGGGAATCCGTGGTGCGGTTTGATTTTTATTAGATTTTGTTTCACAATAGATTAAAAAGGACTATGGATTAAAGCATTTAATGTCAACGGCCATTCTAAGCTTAATGTGCCTGCTCTCGTCAGATTGTAGTAGTTATACTGCTTAAGGCATCTCTAGTACCAGTGTGGGAATCTGTGGTGCTGTTGAGCAAACGCTTTGTTGTTTAGATTTTGTTTCACAATCGATTAAAAAGAAAAATAAACTAAAGCTTAAAACGGTAACGGCCATTCTAAGCTGAAACGTGCCTTTTTTTGTCAAATCACAGAACAATAACACTTTAAGACCTCGCTAGTACCAGTTTTGGAGACTGTCTGGGAATGCGTGGTGCTGTTGACCTGAAGCTTTGTTGTTTAGATTTTTTTCACAATCGATTAAAAAGGACTATGGAGGAAAGCATTTCATGTCAATGGCCATTCTAAGCTGAATGTGCCTGCTCTTGTCAGATGGCAGAAGTTAAACAGCTTAAGGCCTCGCTAGTACCAGTGTGGGAGACTGTCTGGGAATTGTTGGTGCGGTTGACTTTTTATTATGCCGTTTAGATTTTGTTTCAAAATCGATTAAAAAGGACTATGGATTAAAGCATTTAATGTGAATGGCCATTCTTAGCTGAATGTGCCTGCTCTCGTCAGATCGCAGAAGTTACACAGCTTAAGTCCTTGCTAGTACCGGTGTGGGAGTCTATCTGGGAATACGTGGTGCAGTTGACTTTTTATTATGTCGTTTAGATTTTGTTTCACAATCGATTAAAAAGGACTATGGATTAAAGCGTTAAATGTTAATGGCCATTCTACGCTGAATATGCCTGCTCTCGTCAGATCGCAGAAGTTACACAGCTTAAGTCCTTGCTAGTACCAGTGTGGGAGACAGTCTGGGAATCCATGGTGCGGTTGAGTTTTTATTATGTCGTTTAGATTTTGTTTCAAAATCGATTAAAAAGGACTATGGATTAAAGCATTTAATGTCAATGGCCATTCTTAGCTGAATGTGCCTGCTCTTGTCAGATCGCAGAAGTTACTCAGCTTAAGTCCTTGCTTGTACCAGTGTGGGAGACTATCTGGGAATACGTGGTGCAGTTGACCTTTTATTATGTCGTTTAGATTTTGTTTCACAATCGATTAAAAAGGACTATGGATTAAAGCGTTAAATGTTAACCCCTTAGTGACCACTAATACGCCTTTTTACGTCGGTCACTAATGGGCTTTAGGCTAGGCTGACGCCTTTTCACGTCAGCCTAGTCTAAGTCCTGCACGGGTCTCCCGTGCAGGCAGGAGCCGGGGCTCTGCTGTCTGATGACAGCTGAGCTCCTGCTCCAACGCCCGCGATCGAAGTTTACTCCTATCGCGGCCGTTTAACCCGTTAAATGCCGCCGTCAATAGCGGCCGCGGCATTTAACTTTGTTTACAGAGGGAGTGCGCTCCCTCTGTCACCCATCGGCGGCCCGCAAATGAAATCGCGGGTCTCCGATGGGGTGTCATGGCAGCCGGGGGCTTGATAAAAGCCCCCAGGTCTGCCCTGGACATATTCCTGTTAGGACGCACCGGAGGCACGTCCTAACAGATTGCCTGTCAGATTTACACTGACAGGCAATAATGCTCTGGTATACGAAGTACACCAAAGCATTATAGCAGCGATCGGAAGATCGCACAGTAAAGTCCCCTAGTGGGACTAATAAAATAAGTCATCAAAGTGAAATAAATATTATTAATAAAAAGTACAGTAAAAAAATAAATCCATTTTTTTCCATAAAAAGTGGTTTTATTTAGTAAAAGTGTAAAAAATAAAAAAAGTACACATATGTGGTATCACCGCGACCGTAATGACTCCATTAATAAAGTTAATATGTAATTTAAACCGCAAAGTGAACACCGTAAAAAAAAAACGCAAAAAACCATGGCGAAATTGCAATTTTTTTCCATTGCCCCCCAAAAAAGTCATAATAAAAATGAATCAATAAGTCCCATGCACCCCAAAACAGTACCATTTAAAACTACGTCTTGTCCCGCAGAAAACAAGCCCAAAAAATCACTACATTGATGGAAAAATAAAAAAATTACGGCTCTTGGAAAGCGACGATGCAAAAACAAATAATTTTAGTTCAAAAGTGTTTTTATTGTGCAAAAGTCGTAAAACTTAAAAAAACCTATACATATGTGGTATAACCCTAATCGTACCGACCCATAGAATAAAGGTAACATGTTATTTAGGTCGCATAGTGAACGGCGTCAATTTAAAAACGCATAGAACAATGGCGGAATTTCAGTTTTTTTTTATAATCCCCCCCAAAAGGGTTAATAAAAGTTAATATAAAAATTATATGTACCCAAAAATGGTGCTATTAAAAAGCACAACTAATCCCGCAAAAAACAAGTCCTCATACAGCTATGTAGACGAAAAAATAAAAACGTTATAGCTCTTTGAATGCGACTATAGAAAAACGAATAAAATAGCTTGGTCATTAGGGCCTAAAATGGGCTGGTCACTAAGGGATTAATGGCCATTCTAAGCTGAATGTGCCTGCTTTCGTCAGATCGCAGAAGTTACACAGTTTAAGTCCTTGCTAGTACCAGTGTGGGAGACAGTCTGGGAATTCATGGTGCGGTTGCCTTTTTATTATGTCGTTTAGATTTTGTTTCAAAATCGATTAAAAAGGACTATGGATTAAAGCATTTAATGTCAACGGCCATTCTTAGCTGAATGTGCCTGCTCTCGTCAGATTTCAGAAGTTACACAGCTTAAGTCCTTGCTAGTACCAGTGTGGGAGACTATCTGGGAATCCGTGATGCGGTTGACTTTTTATTATGTCGTTTAGATTTTGTTTCACAATCGATTAAAAAGGACTATGGATTAAAGCATTTAATGTCAATGGCCATTCTAAGCTGAATGTCCCTGCTCTCGTCAGATCGCAGAAGTTACACAGCTTAAGGCCTCGCTAGTACCAGTGTGGGAGACTGTCTGGGAATCGTTGGTGCAGTTGACTTTTTATTATGTCGTTTAGATTTTGTTTCACAATCGATTAAAAAGGACTATGGATTAAAGCATTTAATGTCAATGGCCGTTCTACGCTGAATGTGCCTGCTCTCGTCTGATCGTAGAAGTTAAACAGCTTTAGGCCTCGCTGGTACCAGTGTGGGAGACTGTCTGGGAATCCGTGGTGTGGTTGACATTTTATTATGTCGTTTAGATTTTGTTTCACAATCGATTAAAAAGGACGATGGATTAAATCATTTTATGGCATTGGCCGTTCTAAGCTGAATGTGCCTTGTCTCGACAGATCGCAGAAGTTACACAGCTTAAGGCCTCGCTAGTACCAGTGTGGGAGACTGTCTGGGAATCCGTGGTGCGTTTGCCTTTTTATTATGTTGTTTAGATTTTTTTCAATATCGATTAAAAAGGACTATGGATTAAAGCATTTAATGTCAAAGGCCATTCTAAGCTGAATGTGCTTGCTCTCGTCAGCTCGCAGAAGTTACACAGCTTTAGGCCTCGCTAGTAGCAGTGTGGGAGACTGTCTGGGAATCCGTGGTGTGGTTGACTTTTTATTATGTCGTTTAGATTTTGTTTCACAATCGATTAAAAAGGACTATGGATTAAAGAATTTAATGTCAATGGCCATTCTAAGCTGAATGTGCCTACTCTCGTCAGATCGCAGAAGTTACACAGCTTAATGTCTCGCTAGTAGCGGTGTGGGAGACTATCTGGGAATCCGTGAAGCGGTTGACTTTTTATTATGTCGTTTAGATTTTGTTTCACAATCGATTAAAAAGGACTATGGATTAAAGCATTTAATGTCAATGGCCATTCTAAGCTGAATGTGCCTGCTCTCGTCAGATCGCAGAAGTTACACAGCTTTAGGCCTCGCTAGTACCAGTGTGGGAGACAGTCTGGGAATTCATGGTGCGGTTGCCTTTTTATTATGTCGTTTAGATTTTGTTTCAAAATCGATTAAAAAGGACTATGGATTAAAGCATTTAATGTCAACGGCCATTCTTAGCTGAATGTGCCTGCTCTCGTCAGATTTCAGAAGTTACACAGCTTAAGTTCTTGCTAGTACCAGTGTGGGAGACTATCTGGGAATCCGTGATGCGGTTGACTTTTTATTATGTCGTTTAGATTTTGTTTCACAATCGATTAAAAAGGACTATGGATTAAAGCATTTAATGTCAATGGCCGTTCTGCGCTGAATGTGCCTGCTCTCGTAAGATTGCAGAAGTTACACAGCTTAAGGTGTCGCTAGTACCAGTGTGGGAGACTGTCTAGGAATCCGTGGTGCGGTTGCATTTTTATTATGTCGTTTGGATTTTGTTTCACAATCGATTAAAAAGGACTATGGACTAACACATTTAATGTCAACGGCCATTCGAAGCTGAATGTGCCTGCTCTCGTCAGATCGCAGAAGTTACACAGCTTAAGTCCTTGTAAGTACCAGTGTGGGAAACTGTCTGGGAATTCGTGGTGCGGTTGACTTTTTATTATGTCGTTTAGATTTTGTTTCACAATCGAATAAAAAGGACTATGGATTAAAGCATTTAGTGTCAATGGCCATTCTAAGATGGATGTTCCTGCTGTGGTCAGGTCGCAGAAGTTACGCAGATTAAGGCCCCACTAGTACCAGTGTGGGAGACTGTCTGGGAAACCGTGGTGTGGTTTACTTTTTATTATGTAGTTTAGATTTTGTTTCACAATCGATTAAAAAGGACTATGGATTAAAGGGTTAAATGGTAATGGCCATTCTACGCTGAATGTGCCTGCTCTCGTCAGATCGCAGAAGTTACACAGCTTAAGTCCTTGCTAGTACCAGTGTGGGAGACAGTCTGGGAATCCATGGTGCGGTTGAGTTTTTATTATGTCGTTTAGATTTTGTTTCAAAATCGATTAAAAAGGACTATGGATTAAAGCATTTAATGTCAATGGCCATTCTTAGCTGAATGTGCCTGCTCTCATCAGATCGCAGAAGTTACTCAGCTTAAGTCCTTGCTTGTACCAGTGTGGGAGACTATCTGGGAATACGTGGTGCAGTTGACGTTTTATTATGTCGTTTAGATTTTGTTTCACAATCGATTAAAAAGGACTATGGATTAAAGCGTTAAATGTTAATGGCCATTCTAAGCTGAATGTGCCTGCTTTCGTCAGATCGCAGAAGTTACACAGTTTAAGTCCTTGCTAGTACCAGTGTGGGAGACAGTCTGGGAATTCATGGTGCGGTTGCCTTTTTATTATGATCTTTTAGATTTTGTTTCAAAATCGATTAAAAAGGACTATGGATTAAAGCATTTAATGTCAACGGCCATTCTTAGCTGAATGTGCCTGCTCTTGTCAGATTTCAGAAGTTACACAGCTTAAGTCCTTGCTAGTACCAGTGTGGGAGACTATCTGGGAATCCGTGATGCGGTTGACTTTTTATTATGTCGTTTAGATTTTGTTTCACAATCGATTAAAAAGGACTATGGATTAAAGCATTTAATGGCAATGCCCATTCTAAGCTGAATGTGCCTTCTCTCGTCAGATCGCAGAAGTTACACAGCTTAAGGCCTCGCTAGTACCAGTGTGGGAGACTGCCTGGGAATCGTTGGTGCAGTTGACTTTTTATTATGTCGTTTAGATTTTGTTTCACAATCGATTAAAAAGGACTGTGGATTAAAGCATTTAATGTCAATGGCCGTTCTACGCTGAATGTGCCTGCTCTCGTAAGATTGCAGAAGTTACACAGCTTAAGGCGTCGCTAGTACCAGTGTGGGAGACTGTCTAGGAATCCGTGGTGCGGTTGACTTTTTATTATGTCGTTTGGATTTTGTTTCACAATCGATTAAAAAGGACTATGGACTAACACATTTAATGTCAACGGCCATTCGAAGCTGAATGTGCCTGCTCTCGTCAGATCGCAGAAGTTACACAGCTTAAGTCCTTGTAAGTACCAGTGTGGGAAACTGTCTGGGAATTCGTGGTGCCGTTGACTTTTTATTATGTCGTTTAGATTTTGTTTCACAATCGAATAAAAAGGACTATGGATTAAAGCATTTAGTGTCAATGGCCATTCTAAGATGGATGTTCCTGCTGTGGTCAGATCGCAGAAGTTACGCAGATTAAGGCCCCACTAGTACCAGTGTGGGAGACTGTCTGGGAAACCGTGGTGTGGTTTACTTTTTATTATGTAGTTTAGATTTTGTTTCACAATCGATTAAAAAGGACTGTGGATTAAAGCATTTAATGTCAATGGCCATTCTAAGCTGAGTGTGCCTGCTCTCGTCAGATCGCAGAAGTTACACAGCTTAATGTCTCGCTAGTACCAGTGTGGGAGACTCCGTGGTGCGTTTGATTTCTTATTATGTCATTTAGATTTTGTTTTACAATCGATTAAAAAGTACTATGGATTAAAGCATTTAATGGCAATATCCATTCTAAGCTGAATGTGCCTTCTCTCGTCTGATCTCAGAAGTTACACTGTTTAAGTCCTCGCTAGTACCAGTGTGGGAGACTGTCTGGGAATCCGTCGTGCGCTTGCCCTTTTATTATGTCATTTAGATTTTGTTTCACAATAGTTTAAAAAGGACTATTGATTAAAGCATTTAATGTTAATTGCTATTGTTAGCTGAATGTTCCTGCTCTCGTCACATCGCAGAAGTTACACAGCTTAAGGTCTCGCTAGTACCAGTGTGGGAGACTGTCTGGGAATCCGTGGTGTGGTTGACATCTTATTATGTCGTTTAGATTTTGTTTCACAATAGATTAAAAAGGTCTATGGATTAAAGCATTTAATGTCAATGGCCATTCTAAGCTGAATGTGCCAGCTCTGGTCAGATCGCAGAAGTTACACAGCTTAAAGCCTCGCTAGTACCAGTGTGGGAGACTGTCTGGGAATCCGTGGTGTGGTTGCTATTTTATTATGTCGTTTAGATTTTGTTTCACAATCGATTAAAAAGGACTATGGATTAAAGCATTTAATGTCAATATCCATTCTAAGCTGAATGTGCCTTCTCTCGTCTGATCGCAGAAGTTACACAGCTTAAGGCCTCGCTAGTACCAGTGTGGGAGACTGTCTAGGAATCCGTGGTGCGGTTGCCTTTTTATTATGTTGTTTAGATTTTGTTTCAATATCGATTAAAAAGGACTATGGATTAAAGCATTCAATGTCAAAGGCCATTCTAAGCTGAATGTGCCTGCTCTCGTCAGATCGCAGAAGTTACACAGCTTAATGACTCGCTAGTACCAGTGTGGGAGACTGTCTGGGAATCCGTTGTGCGGTTGATTTTTTATTATGTCGTTTAGATTTTGTTTCACAATCGATTAAATAGGACTATGGATAAAACATTCAAAGTAAATGGCCATTCTAAGCTGAATGTGCCTGCACTCGTCAGATCGCAGAAATTACACAGCTTAAGGCCTCGCTAGTACCAGTGTGGGAGACTGTCTGGGAATGCGTTGTGCGGTTGACTTTATAAAATGACGTTTAGATTTTGTTTCACAATAGATTAAAAAGGTCTATGGATTAAAGCATTTAATGTCAATGGCCATTCTAAGCTGAATGTGCCTGCCCTCGTCAGATCGCAGAAGTTACACAGCTTAAGTCCTCGCTAGTACCAGCGTGGGAGACTGTCTGGGAATCGTTGGTGCGGTTGACCTTTTATTATGTCGTTTAGATTTTTTTTCACAATCGATTAAAAAGGACTATGGATTAAAGCATTTAATGTCAATGGCCATTCTAAGCTGAATGTGCCTGCCCTTGTCAGATCGCAGAAGTTACGCAGCTTAAGGCCTCGCTAGTACCAGTGTGGGAGACTGTCTGGGAATCCGTGGTGCGGTTGACTTTTTATTATGTCGTTTAGATTTTGTTTCACAATCGATTAAAAAGGACTATGGATTAAAGCATTTAATGTCAATGGTCATTCTAAGCTGAATGTGCCTGCCCTCGTCAGATCGCAGAAGTTACACAGCTTAAGTCCTCGCTAGTACCAGCGTGGGAGACTGTCTGGGAATCTGTGGTGTGGTTGACTGCCTGGGAATCCATTTTGTGGTTGACTTTTTATTATGTCGTTTAGATTTTGTTTCACAATCGATTAAAAAGGACTATGGATTAAAGCATTTAACTTCAATGGCCATTCTAAGCTGAATGTGTCTGCGCTCGTCAGATCGCAGTAGTTACACAGCTTAAGGCCTCGCTAGTACGAGTGTGGGAGACTGTCTGGGAATCCGTGGTGTGCTTGCCTTTTTATTATGTCGTTTAGATTTTGTTTCACAATCGATTAAAAAGGACTATGGATTAAACCATTTAATGTCAATGGCCATTCTAAGCTGAAAGTGCCTGCTCTCGTCAGATCGCAGAAGTTACACAGCTTAAGACCTTGCTAGAACCAGTGTGTGACACTGTCTGGGAATACGTGGTGCAGTTGCGTTTTTATTTTGTAGTTTAGATTTTGTTTCACAATCGATTAAAAAGGACTATGGATTAAAGCATTTAATGTCAATGGCCATTCTAAGCTGAATGTACCTGCTCTCGTCAGATCGCAGAAGTTACACAGCGTCACGCCTCGCTAGTACCAGTGTGGGAGACTGTCTGGGAATCCGTGGTGCGGTTGAATTTTTATTATGTCGTTTAGATTTTGTCTCACAATCGATTAAAAAGGACTATGGATTAAAAGATTTAATGTCAATGGCCATTCTAAGCTGAATGTGCCTCCTCTCGTCAGCTCGCAGAAGTTACACAGCTTAAGGCCTCACTAGTGTGGGAAACTGTCTGGGAATCCGTGGTGCGGTTGCCATTTTATAACGTTGTTTCGATTTTGTTTCACAATCGATTAAAAAGGATTAGGGATGTCAACTGCCGTTCTAAGCTGAATGTGCTTTGTCTTGTCAGATGGCAGAAATTACACAGCCTAAGGTCTTGCTAGTACCAGTGTGGGCGACTATCTGGGAATCCGTGGAGCGGTTGACTTCTTATTATGTCGTTTAGATTTTGTTTCACAATCAATTCAAAAGGACTATGGATTAAAGCGTTTTTAGTCAATAACCATTCTAAGCTAAATGTGCCTGCTCTCGTCAGATCGCAGATGTTACACAGTTTAAGGCCTCGCTAGTATCAGTGTGGGAGACTGTCTAGGAGTCTGTGGTGCCGTTGCTTTTTTATTATGTCGTTTAAAAAAAAATTCACAATCGATTAAAAAGGACTATGGATTAAAGCATTTAATGTCAATGGCCATTCTAAGCTGAATGTGCCTGCTCTCGTCAGATCGCAGAGGTTACACAGCTTCAGGCATCGCTATTACCAGTGAGGGAGACTGTCTGGGAATCTGTGGTGTGGTTGACTTTTTATTATGTCGTTTAGAATTTGTTTCACAATCGATTAAAAAGGACTATGGATCAAAACATTTAATGTCAATGGCCGTTCTAAGCTGAATGTGCCTTGTCATGGCAGAAGTTACACAGCTTAAGGCCTCGCTTGTAGCAGTGTGGGAGACTGTCTGGGAATCCGTGATGCGGTTGACTTTTTATTATGTCGTTTAGATTTTGTCTCACAATCGATTAAAAAGGACTATGGATTAAAGCATTTAACGTCAATGGCCATTCTAAACTGAATATGCCTCCTCTCATCAGATCGCAGAAGTTACACAGCTTAAGGCCTCGCTAGTACTAGTGTGGGAGACTGTCTGGTAATCCGTGGCGTGGTTGACATTTTATTATGTTGTTTCGATTTTGTTTCACAATCGATTAAAAAGGACTATGGATTAAAGCATTTAATGTGAATGGCCATTCTTAGCTGAATGTGCCTGCTCTCGTCAGATCGCAGAAGTTACACAGCTTAAGTCCTTGCTAGTACCGGTGTGGGAGTCTATCTGGGAATCCGTGGTGCAGGTGACTTTTTATTATGTCGTTTAGATTTTGTTTCACAATCGATTAAAAAGGACTATGGATTAAAGCGTTAAATGTTCATGGCCATTCTACGCTGAATATGCCTGCTCTCGTCAGATCGCAGAAGTTACACAGCTTAAGTCCTTGCTAGTACCAGTGTGGGAGACAGTCTGGGAATCCATGGTGCGGTTGAGTTTTTATTATGTCGTTTAGATTTTGTTTCAAAATCGATTAAAAAGGACTATGGATTAAAGCATTTAATGTCAATGGCCATTCTTAGCTGAATGTGCCTGCTCTCGTCAGATCGCAGAAGTTACTCAGCTTAAGTCCTTGCTTGTACCAGTGTGGGAGACTATCTGGGAATACGTGGTGCGGTTGACCTTTTATTATGTCGTTTAGATTTTGTTTCACAATCGATTAAAAAGGACTATGGATTAAAGCGTTAAATGTTAACCCCTTAGTGACCACTAATACGCCTTTTTACGTCGGTCACTAATGGGCTTTAGGCTAGGCTGACGCCTTTTCACGTCAGCCTAGTCTAAGTCCTGCACGGGTCTCCCGTGCAGGCAGGAGCCGGGGCTCTGCTGTCTGATGACAGCTGAGCTCCTGCTCCAACGCCCGCGATCGAAGTTTACTCCTATCGCGGCCGTTTAACCCGTTAAATGCCGCCGTCAATAGCGGCCGCGGCATTTAACTTTGTTTACAGAGGGAGTGCGCTCCCTCTGTCACCCATCGGCGGCCCGCGAATGAAATCGCGGGTCTCCGATGGGGTGTCATGGCAGCCGGGGGCTTGATAAAAGCCCCCAGGTCTGCCCTGGACATATTCCTGTTAGGACGCACCGGAGGCACGTCCTAACAGATTGCCTGTCAGATTTACACTGACAGGCAATAATGCTCTGGTATACGAAGTATACCAAAGCATTATAGCAGCGATCGGAAGATCGCACAGTAAAGTCCCCTAGTGGGACTAATGAAATCAGTTATCAAAGTGAAATAAATATTATTAATAAAAAGTACAGTAAAAAAATAAATCCATTTTTTTCCATAAAAAGTGGTTTTATTTAGTAAAAGTGTAAAAAAAAAAAAAAAGTACACATATGTGGTATCACCGCGACCGTAATGACTCCATTAATAAAGTTAATATGTAATTTAAACCGCAAAGTGAACACCGTAAAAAAAAAACGCAAAAAACCATGGCGAAATTGCAATTTTTTTCCATTGCCCCCCAAAAAAGTCATAATAAAAATGAATCAATAAGTCCCATGCACCCCAAAACAGTACCATTTAAAACTACGTCTTGTCCCGCAGAAAACAAGCCCAAAAAATCACTACATTGATGGAAAAATAAAAAAATTACGGCTCTTGGAAAGCGACGATGCAAAAACAAATAATTTTAGTTCAAAAGTGTTTTTATTGTGCAAAAGTCGTAAAACTTAAAAAAACCTATACATATGTGGTATAACCCTAATCGTACCGACCCATAGAATAAAGGTAACATGTTATTTAGGTCGCATAGTGAACGGCGTCAATTTAAAAACGCATAGAACAATGGCTGAATTTCAGTTTTTTTTTATAATCCCCCCCAAAAGGGTTAATAAAAGTTAATATAAAAATTATATGTACCCAAAAATGGTGCTATTAAAAAGCACAACTAATCCCGCAAAAAACAAGTCCTCATACAGCTATGTAGACGAAAAAATAAAAACGTTATAGCTCTTTGAATGCGACTATAGAAAAACGAATAAAATAGCTTGGTCATTAGGGCCTAAAATGGGCTGGTCATTAAGGGGTTAATGGCCATTCTAAGCTGAATGTGCCTGCTTTCGTCAGATCGCAGAAGTTACACAGTTTAAGTCCTTGCTAGTACCAGTGTGGGAGACAGTCTGGGAATTCATGGTGCGGTTGCCTTTTTATTATGTTGTTTAGATTTTGTTTCAAAATCGATTAAAAAGGACTATGGATTAAAGCATTTAATGTCAACGGCCATTCTTAGCTGAATGTGCCTGCTTTCGTCAGATTTCAGAAGTTACACAGCTTAAGTCCTTGCTAGTACCAGTGTGGGAGACTATCTGGGAATCCGTGATGCAGTTGACTTTTTATTATGTCGTTTAGATTTTGTTTCACAATCGATTAAAAAGGACTATGGATTAAATCATTTAATGTCAATGGCCATTCTAAGCTGAATGTGCCTGCTCTCATCAGATCGCAGAAGTTACACAGCTTAAGGCCTCGCTAGTACCAGTGTGGGAGACTGTCTTGGAATCGTTGGTGCAGTTGACTATTTATTATGTCGTTTAGATTTTGTTTTACAATCGATTAAAAAGGACTATGGATTAAAGCATTTAATGTCAATGGCCGTTCTACGCTGAATGTGCCTGCTCTCGTAAGATTGCAGAAGTTACACAGCTTAAGGCGTCGCTAGTACCAGTGTGGGAGACTGTCTAGGAATCCGTGGTGCGGTTGAATTTTTATTATGTCGTTTGGATTTTGTTTCACAATCGATTAAAAAGGACTATGGACTAACACATGTAATGTCAACGGCCATTCGAAGCTGAATGTGCCTGCTCTCGTCAGATCGCAGAAGTTACACAGCTTAAGTCCTTGTAAGTACCAGTGTGGTAAACTGTCTGGGAATTCGTGGTGCGGTTGACTTTTTATTATGTCGTTTAGATTTTGTTTCACAATCGAATAAAAAGGACTATGGATTAAAGCATTTAGTGTCAATGGCCATTCTAAGATGGATGTTCCTGCTGTGGTCACCTAGCAGAAGTTACGCAGATTAAGGCCCCACTAGTACCAGTGTGGGAGACTGTCTGGGAAACCGTGGTGTGGTTTACTTTTTATTATGTAGTTTAGATTTTGTTTCACAATCGATTAAAAAGGACTATGGATTAAAGGGTTAAATGTTAATGGCCATTCTACGCTGAATGTGCCTGCTCTCGTCAGATCGCAGAAGTTACACAGCTTAAGTCCTTGCTTGTACCAGTGTGGGAGACTATCTGGGAATACGTGGTGCAGTTGACGTTTTATTATGTCGTTTAGATTTTGTTTCACAATCGATTAAAAAGGACTATGGATTAAAGCGTTAAATGTTAACCCCTTAGTGACCACTAATACGCCTTTTTACGTCGGTCACTAATGGGCTTTAGGCTAGGCTGACGCCTTTTCACGTCAGCCTAGTCTAAGTCCTGCACGGGTCTCCCGTGCAGGCAGGAGCCGGGGCTCTGCTGTCTGATGACAGCTGAGCTCCTGCTCCAACGCCCGCGATCGAAGTTTACTTCTATCGCGGCCGTTTAACCCGTTAAATGCCGCCGTCAATAGCGGCCGCGGCATTTAACTTTGTTTACAGAGGGAGTGCGCTCCCTCTGTCACCCATCGGCGGCCCGCGAATGAAATCGCGGTTCTCCGATGGGGTGTCATGGCAGCCGGGGGCTTGATAAAAGCCCCCAGGTCTGCCCTGGACATATTCCTGTTAGGACGCACCGGAGGCACGTCCTAACAGATTGCCTGTCAGATTTACACTGACAGGCAATAATGCTCTGGTATACGAAGTATACCAAAGCATTATAGCAGCGATCGGAAGATCGCACAGTAAAGTCCCCTAGTGGGACTAATGAAATCAGTTATCAAAGTGAAATAAATATTATTAATAAAAAGTACAGTAAAAAAATAAATCCATTTTTTTCCATAAAAAGTGGTTTTATTTAGTAAAAGTGTAAAAAAAAAAAAAAGTACACATATGTGGTATCGCCACGACCGTAATGACTCCATTAATAAAGTTAATATGTAATTTAAACCGCAAAGTGAACACCGTAAAAAAAAAACGCAAAAAACCATGGCGAAATTGCAATTTTTTTCCATTGCCCCCCAAAAAAGTCATAATAAAAATGAATCAATAAGTCCCATGCACCCCAAAACAGCACCATTTAAAACTACGTCTTGTCCCGCAGAAAACAAGCCCAAAAAATCACTACATTGATGGAAAAATAAAAAAATTACGGCTCTTGGAAAGCGACGATGCAAAAACAAATAATTTTAGTTCAAAAGTGTTTTTATTGTGCAAAAGTCGTAAAACATAAAAAAACCTATACATATGTGGTATCACCGTAATCGTACCGACCCATAGAATAAAGGTAACATGTTATTTACGTCGCATAGTGAACGGCGTCAATTTAAAAACGCATAGAACAATGGCGGAATTTCAGTTTTTTTTTATAATCCCCCCCAAAAGGGTTAATAAAAGTTAATATAAAAATTATATGTACCCAAAAATGGTGCTATTAAAAAGCACAACTAATCCCGCAAAAAACAAGTCCTCATACAGCTATGTAGACGAAAAAATAAAAACGTTATAGCTCTTTGAATGCGACTATAGAAAAACGAATAAAATAGCTTGGTCATTAGGGCCTAAAATGGGCTGGTCACTAAGGGGTTAATGGCCATTCTAAGCTGAATGTGCCTGCTTTCGTCAGATCGCAGAAGTTACACAGTTTAAGTCCTTGCTAGTACCAGTGTGGGAGACAGTCTGGGAATTCATGGTGCGGTTGCCTTTTTATTATGTCGTTTAGATTTTGTTTCAAAATCGATTAAAAAGGACTATGGATTAAAGCATTTAATGTCAACGGCCATTCTTAGCTGAATGTGCCTGCTCTCGTCAGATTTCAGAAGTTACACAGCTTAAGTCCTTGCTAGTACCAGTGTGGGAGACTATCTGGGAATCCGTGATGCGGTTGACTTTTTATTATGTCGTTTAGATTTTGTTTCACAATCGATTAAAAAGGACTATGGATTAAAGCATTTAATGTCAATGGCCATTCTAAGCTGAATGTCCCTGCTCTCGTCAGATCGCAGAAGTTACACAGCTTAAGGCCTCGCTAGTACCAGTGTGGGAGACTGTCTGGGAATCGTTGGTGCAGTTGACTTTTTATTATGTCGTTTAGATTTTGTTTCACAATCGATTAAAAAGGACTATGGATTAAAGCATTTAATGTCAATGGCCGTTCTACGCTGAATGTGCCTGCTCTCGTCTGATCGTAGAAGTTAAACAGCTTTAGGCCTCGCTGGTACCAGTGTGGGAGACTGTCTGGGAATCCGTGTTGTGGTTGACATTTTATTATGTCGTTTAGATTTTGTTTCACAATCGATTAAAAAGGACGATGGATTAAAGCATTTTATGGCATTGGCCGTTCTAAGCTGAATGTGCCTTGTCTCGACAGATCGCAGAAGTTACACAGCTTAAGGCCTCGCTAGTACCAGTGTGGGAGACTGTCTGGGAATCCGTGGTGCGTTTGCCTTTTTATTATGTTTAGATTTTTTTCAATATCGATTAAAAAGGACTATGGATTAAAGCATTTAATGTCAAAGGCCATTCTAAGCTGAATGTGCCTGCTCTCGTCAGCTCGCAGAAGTTACACAGCTTTAGGCCTCGCTAGTTGCAGTGTGGGAGACTGTCTGGGAATCCGTGGTGTGGTTGACTTTTTATTATGTCGTTTAGATTTTGTTTCACAATCGATTAAAAAGGACTATGGATTAAAGCATTTAATGTCAATGGCCATTCTAAGCTGAATGTGCCTACTCTCGTCAGATCGCAGAAGTTACACAGCTTAATGTCTCGCTAGTAGCGGTGTGGGAGACTATCTGGGAATCCGTGATGCGGTTGACTTTTTATTATGTCGTTTAGATTTTGTTT
Source organism: Rhinoderma darwinii (assembly GCF_050947455.1). NCBI lineage: Eukaryota > Metazoa > Chordata > Amphibia > Anura > Rhinodermatidae > Rhinoderma > Rhinoderma darwinii. Next base: position 254,451,780 of record NC_134687.1, on the reverse strand, counting down.
CACAATCGATTAAAAAGGACTATGGATTAAAGCATTTAATGTCAATGGCCATTCTAAGCTGAATGTGCCTGCTCTCGTCAGATCGCAGAAGTTACACAGCTTTAGGCCTCGCTAGTACCAGTGTGGGAGACAGTCTGGGAATTCATGGTGCGGTTGCCTTTTTATTATGTCGTTTAGATTTTGTTTCAAAATCGATTACAAAGGACTATGGATTAAAGCATTTAATGTCAACGGCCATTCTTAGCTGAATGTACCTGCTCTCGTCAGATTTCAGAAGTTACACAGCTTAAGTCCTTGCTAGTACCAGTGTGGGAGACTATCTGGGAATCCGTGATGCGGTTGACTTTTTATTATGTCGTTTAGATTTTGTTTCACAATCGATTAAAAAGGACTATGGATTAAAGCATTTAATGTCAATGGCCGTTCTACGCTGAATGTGCCTGCTCTCGTAAGATTGCAGAAGTTACACAGCTTAAGGTGTCGCTAGTACCAGTGTGGGAGACTGTCTAGGAATCCGTGGTGCGGTTGCATTTTTATTATGTCGTTTGGATTTTGTTTCACAATCGATTAAAAAGGACTATGGACTAACACATTTAATGTCAACGGCCGTTCGAAGCTGAATGTGCCTGCTCTCGTCAGATCGCAGAAGTTACACAGCTTAAGTCCTTGTAAGTACCAGTGTGGGAAACTGTCTGGGAATTCGTGGTGCGGTTGACTTTTTATTATGTCGTTTAGATTATGTTTCACAATCGAATAAAAAGGACTATGGATTAAAGGGTTAAATGTTAATGGCCATTCTACGCTGAATGTGCCTGCTCTCGTCAGATCGCAGAAGTTACACAGCTTAAGTCCTTGCTAGTACCAGTGTGGGAGACAGTCTGGGAATCCATGGTGCGGTTGAGTTTTTATTATGTAGTTTAGATTTTGTTTCACAATCGATTAAAAAGGACTATGGATTAAAGGGTTAAATGTTAATGGCCATTCTACGCTGAATGTGCCTGCTCTCGTCAGATCGCAGAAGTTACACAGCTTAAGTCCTTGCTAGTACCAGTGTGGGAGACAGTCTGGGAATCCATGGTGCGGTTGAGTTTTTATTATGTCGTTTAGATTTTGTTTCAAAATCGATTAAAAAGGACTATGGATTAAAGCATTTAATGTCAATGGCCATTCTACGCTGAATGTGCCTGCTCTCGTAAGATTGCAGAAGTTACACAGCTTAAGGCGTCGCTAGTACCAGTGTGGGAGACTGTCTAGGAATCCGTGGTGCGGTTGCATTTTTATTATGTCGTTTGGATTTTGTTTCACAATCGATTAAAAAGGACTATGGACTAACACATTTAATGTCAACGGCCATTCGAAGCTGAATGTGCCTGCTCTCGTCAGATCGCAGAAGTTACACAGCTTAAGTCCTTGTAAGTACCAGTGTGGGAAACTGTCTGGGAATTCGTGGTGCGGTTGACTTTTTATTATGTCGTTTAGATTTTGTTTCACAATCGAATAAAAAGGACTATGGATTAAAGCATTTAGTGTCAATGGCCATTCTAAGATGGATGTTCCTGCTGTGGTCAGATCGCAGAAGTTACGCAGATTAAGGCCCCACTAGTACCAGTGTGGGAGACTGTCTGGGAAACCGTGGTGTGGTTTACTTTTTATTATGTAGTTTAGATTTTGTTTCACAATCGATTAAAAAGGACTATGGATTAAAGGGTTAAATGTTAATGGCCATTCTACGCTGAATGTGCCTGCTCTCGTCAGATCGCAGAAGTTACACAGCTTAAGTCCTTGCTAGTACCAGTGTGGGAGACAGTCTGGGAATCCATGGTGCGGTTGAGTTTTTATTATGTCGTTTAGATTTTGTTTCAAAATCGATTAAAAAGGACTATGGATTAAAGCATTTAATGTCAATGGCCATTCTTAGCTGAATGTGCCTGCTCTCATCAGATCGCAGAAGTTACTCAGCTTAAGTCCTTGCTTGTACCAGTGTGGGAGACTATCTGGGAATACGTGGTGCAGTTGACATTTTATTATGTCGTTTAGATTTTGTTTCACAATCGATAAAAAAGGACTATGGATTAAAGCGTTAAATGTTAATGGCCATTCTAAGCTGAATGTGCCTGCTTTCGTCAGATCGCAGAAGTTACACAGTTTAAGTCCTTGCTAGTACCAGTGTGGGAGACAGTCTGGGAATTCATGGTGCGATTGCCTTTTTATTATGTCGTTTAGATTTTGTTTCAAAATCGATTAAAAAGGACTATGGATTAAAGCATTTAATGTCAACGGCCATTCTTAGCTGAATGTGCCTTCTCTTGTCAGATTTCAGAAGTTACACAACTTAAGTCCTTGCTAGTACCAGTGTGGGAGACTATCTGGGAATCCGTGATGCGGTTGACTTTTTATTATGTCGTTTAGATTTTGTTTCACAATCGATTAAAAAGGACTGTGGATTAAAGCATTTAATGTCAATGGCCGTTCTACGCTGAATGTTCCTGCTCTCGTAAGATTGCAGAAGTTACACAGCTTAAGGCGTCGCTAGTACCAGTGTGGGAGACTCCGTGGTGCGTTTGAAATCTTATTATGTCTTTTAGATTTTGTTTTACAATCGATTAAAAAGTACTATGGATTAAAGCATTTAATGGCAATATCCATTCTAAGCTGAATGTGCCTTCTCTCGTCTGATCTCAGAAGTTACACAGTTTAAGTCCTCGCTAGTACCAGTGTGGGAGACTGTCTGGGAATCCGTCGTGCGCTTGCCCTTTTATTATGTCATTTAGATTTTGTTTCACAATAGTTTAAAAAGGACTATTGATTAAAGCATTTAATGTTAATGGCTATTGTTAGCTGAATGTTCCTGCTCTCGTCACATCGCAGAAGTTACACAGCTTAAGGTCTCGCTAGTACCAGTGTGGGAGACTGTCTGGGAATCCGTGGTGTGGTTGACATCTTATTATGTCGTTTAGATTTTGTTTCACAATAGATTAAAAAGGTCTATGGATTAAAGCATTTAATGTCAATGGCCATTCTAAGCTGAATGTGCCAGCTCTCATCAGATCGCAGAAGTTACACAGCTTAAAGCCTCGCTAGTACCAGTGTGGGAGACTGTCTGGGAATCCGTGGTGTGGTTGCTATTTTATTATGTCGTTTAGATTTTGTTTCACAATCGATTAAAAAGGACTATGGATTAAAGCATTTAATGTCAATATCCATTCTAAGATGAATGTGCCTTCTCTCGTCTGATCGCAGAAGTTACACAGCTTAAGGCCTCGCTAGTACCAGTGTGGGAGACTGTCTAGGAATCCGTGGTGCGGTTGCCTTTTTATTATGTTGTTTAGATTTTGTTTCAATATCGATTAAAAAGGACTATGGATTAAAGCATTCAATGTCAAAGGCCATTCTAAGCTGAATGTGCCTGCTCTCGTCAGATCGCAGAAGTTACACAGCTTAATGACTCGCTAGTACCAGTGTGGGAGACTGTCTGGGAATCCGTTGTGCGGTTGATTTTTTATTATGTCGTTTAGATTTTGTTTCACAATCGATTAAATAGGACTATGGATAAAACATTCAAAGTAAATGGCCATTCTAAGCTGAATGTGCCTGCACTCGTCAAATCGCAGAAATTACACAGCTTAAGGCCTCGCTAGTACCAGTGTGGGAGACCGTCTGGGAATGCGTTGTGCGGTTGACTTTATAAAATGACGTTTAGATTTTGTTTCACAATAGATTAAAAAGGTCTATGGATTAAAGCATTTAATGTCAATGGCCATTCTAAGCTGAATGTGCCTGCCCTCGTCAGATCGCAGAAGTTACACAGCTTAAGTCCTCGCTAGTACCAGCGTGGGAGACTGTCTGGGAATCGTTGGTGCGGTTGACCTTTTATTATGTCGTTTAGATTTTTTTTCACAATCGATTAAAAAGGACTATGGATTAAAGCATTTAATGTCAATGGCCATTCTAAGCTGAATGTGCCTGCCCTTGTCAGATCGCAGAAGTTACGCAGCTTAAGGCCTCGCTAGTACCAGTGTGGGAGACTGTCTGGGAATCCGTGGTGCGGTTGACTTTTTATTATGTCGTTTAGATTTTGTTTCACAATCGATTAAAAAGGACTATGGATTAAAGCATTTAATGTCAATGGTCATTCTAAGCTGAAGGTGCCTGCCCTCGTCAGATCGCAGAAGTTACACAGCTTAAGTCCTCGCTAGTACCAGCGTGGGAGACTGTCTGGGAATCTGTGGTGTGGTTGACTGTCTGGGAATCCATTTTGTGGTTGACTTTTTATTATGTCGTTTAGATTTTGTTTCACAATCGATTAAAAAGGACTATGGATTAAAGCATTTAACTTCAATGGCCATTCTAAGCTGAATGTGTCTGCGCTCGTCAGATCGCAGTAGTTACACAGCTTAAGGCCTCGCTAGTACGAGTGTGGGAGACTGTCTGGGAATCCGTGGTGTGCTTGCCTTTTTATTATGTCGTTTAGATTTTGTTTCACAATCGATTAAAAAGGACTATGGATTAAACCATTTAATGTCAATGGCCATTCTAAGCTGAAAGTGCCTGCTCTCGTCAGATCGCAGAAGTTACACAGCTTAAGACCTTGCTAGAACCAGTGTGTGACACTGTCTGGGAATACGTGGTGCAGTTGCGTTTTTATTTTGTCGTTTAGATTTTGTTTCACAATCGATTAAATAGGACTATGGATTAAAGCATTTAATGTCAATGGCCATTCTAAGCTGAATGTACCTGCTCTCGTCAGATCGCAGAAGTTACACAGCGTCAGGCCTCGCTAGTACCAGTGTGGGAGACTGTCTGGGAATCCGTGGTGCGGTTGAATTTTTATTATGTCGTTTAGATTTTGTCTCACAATCGATTAAAAAGGACTATGGATTAAAAGATTTAATGTCAATGGCCATTCTAAGCTGAATGTGCCTCCTCTCGTCAGCTCACAGAAGTTACACAGCTTAAGGCCTCGCTAGTATCAGTGAGGGAAACTGTCTGGGAATCCGTGGTGCGGTTGCCATTTTATTACGTTGTTTCGATTTTGTTTCACAATCGATTAAAAAGGATTATGGATGTCAACTGCTGTTCTAAGCTGAATGTGCTTTGTCTTGTCAGATGGCAGAAATTACACAGCCTAAGGTCTTGCTAGTACCAGTGTGGGCGACTATCTGGGAATCCGTGGAGCGGTTGACTTTTTATTATGTCGTTTAGATTTTGTTTCACAATCAATTCAAAAGGACTATGGATTAAAGCGTTTTTTGTCAATAACCATTCCAAGCTAAATGTGCCTGCTCTCGTCAGATCGCAGATGTTACACAGCTTAAGGCCTCGCTAGTATCAGTGTGGGAGACTGTCTAGGAGTCTGTGGTGCCGTTGCTTTTTTATTATGTCGTTTAAAAAAAAATTCACAATCGATTAAAAAGGACTATGGATTAAAGCATTTAATGTCAATGGCCATTCTAAGCTGAATGTGCCTGCTCTCGTCAGATCGCAGAGGTTACACAGCTTCAGGCATCGCTATTACCAGTGAGGGAGACTGTCTGGGAATCCGTGGTGTGGTTGACTTTTTATTATGTCGTTTAGAATTTGTTTCACAATCGATTAAAAAGGACTATGGATCAAATCATTTAATGTCAATGGCCGTTCTAAGCTGAATGTGCCTTGTCATGGCAGAAGTTACACAGCTTAAGGCCTCGCTTGTAGCAGTGTGGGAGACTGTCTGGGAATCCGTGATGCGGTTGACTTTTTATTATGTCGTTTAGATTTTGTCTCACAATCGATTAAAAAGGACTATGGATTAAAGCATTTAACGTCAATGGCCATTCTAAACTGAATGTGCCTCCTCTCATCAGATCGCAGAAGTTACACAGCTTAAGGCCTCGCTAGTACTAGTGTGGGAGACTGTCTGGTAATCCGTGGCGTGGTTGACATTTTATTATGTTGTTTCGATTTTGTTTCACAATCGATTAAAAAGGACTATGGATTAAAGCATTTAATGTGAATGGCCATTCTTAGCTGAATGTGCCTGCTCTCGTCAGATCGCAGAAGTTACACAGCTTAAGTCCTTGCTAGTACCGGTGTGGGAGTCTATCTGGGAATCCGTGGTGCAGGTGACTTTTTATTATGTCGTTTAGATTTTGTTTCACAATCGATTAAAAAGGACTATGGATTAAAGCGTTAAATGTTAATGGCCATTCTACGCTGAATATGCCTGCTCTTGTCAGATCGCAGAAGTTACACAGCTTAAGTCCTTGCTAGTACCAGTGTGGGAGACAGTCTGGGAATCCATGGTGCGGTTGAGTTTTTATTATGTCGTTTAGATTTTGTTTCAAAATCGATTAAAAAGGACTATGGATTAAAGCATTTAATGTCAATGGCCATTCTTAGCTGAATGTGCCTGCTCTCGTCAGATCGCAGAAGTTACTCAGCTTAAGTCCTTGCTTGTACCAGTGTGGGAGACTATCTGGGAATACATGGTGCAGTTGACCTTTTATTATGTCGTTTAGATTTTGTTTCACAATCGATTAAAAAGGACTATGGATTAAAGCGTTAAATGTTAACCCCTTAGTGACCACTAATACGCCTTTTTACGTCGGTCACTAATGGGCTTTAGGCTAGGCTGACGCCTTTTCACGTCAGCCTAGTCTAAGTCCTGCACGGGTCTCCCGTGCAGGCAGGAGCCGGGGCTCTGCTGTCTGATGACAGCTGAGCTCCTGCTCCAACGCCCGCGATCGAAGTTTACTCCTATCGCGGCCGTTTAACCCGTTAAATGCCGCCGTCAATAGCGGCCGCGACATTTAACTTTGTTTACAGAGGGAGTGCGCTCCCTCTGTCACCCATCGGCGGCCCGCGAATGAAATCGCGGGTCTCCGATGGGGTGTCATGGCAGCCGGGGGCTTGATAAAAGCCCCCAGGTCTGCCCTGGACATATTCCTGTTAGGACGCACCGGAGGCACGTCCTAAGGCCTCATGCACACGACCGTAAAAACTCCCGTTATTACGGGTCGTAATTACGACCCGTAATAACGGGCTCATAGACTTCTATTGGCGACGGGTGCCTTCCCGTTTTCTCACGGGAAGGTGCCCGTGCCGTTGAAAAAGATAGAACATGTCCTATTTCAGGCCGTAATAACGGCACGGACAGTCCATAGAAGTCTATGGAGCTCTCGTAATGACGGGTGGCTACATGTGTGCACCTGTCATTACGGCAGCGTTGCTAAGCGACGTCAGTAAATAGTCACTGTCCAGGGAGCTGAAAGAGTTAACCTGATCGGCAGTAACTCTTTCAGCACCCTGGACAGTGACTACCGATCAGTATAAACCTGTAAAAAATAAAAATAAAAGACGTTCATACTTACCGACAACTTCCTGCTTCCTCCAGTCCGGTCTCCTGCCCGTTGCCTTGGTGACGCGTCCCTCTCGACATCCGGCCCGACGTCCTGGATGACGTTTCAGGCCATGTGACCGCTGCAGCCAATCACAGGTCAATCACAGGCTGCAGCGGTCACATGGACTGCCGCGTCATCCAGGGATGTCGGGCTGGATGTGAAGAGAGGGACGCGTCACCAAGACAACGGCCGGGTAAGTATGAATTTCTTTAACTTTTATTACAGAAAAGGCTGTCCCTTCTCTCTATCCTGCACTGATAGAGAGAAGGGGCTGCCGATTAGTGCAGTGCTATTTTGCCGCCAAAAACGTGCCCGTAAATACGGGTGGAATACGGGTGACACTGGACCCATATTTACGGGCACGGGCCCGTAAATACTGGTGCAAAACGGGTGGAATACGTGTGACACCGGACCCGTATTTACGCCAGTATTTACGGGTGGGAAAAAATACGGTCGTGTGCATGAGGCCTAACAGATTGCCTGTCAGATTTACACTGACAGGCAATAATGCTCTGGTATACGAAGTATACCAAAGCATTATAGCAGCGATCGGAAGATCGCACAGTAAAGTCCCCTAGTGGGACTAATGAAATCAGTTATCAAAGTGAAATAAATATTATTAATAAAAAGTACAGTAAAAAAATAAATCCATTTTTTTCCATAAAAAGTGGTTTTATTTAGTAAAAGTGTAAAAAAAAAAAAAAAGTACACATATGTGGAATCGCCGCGACCGTAATGACTCCATTAATAAAGTTAATATGTAATTTAAACCGCAAAGTGAACACCGTAAAAAAAAAAACGCAAAAAACCATGCCGAAATTGCAATTTTTTTCCATTGCCCCCCAAAAAAGTCATAATAAAAATGAATCAATAAGTCCCATGCACCCCAAAACAGTACCATTTAAAACTACGTCTTGTCCCGCAGAAAACAAGCCCAAAAAATCACTACATTGATGGAAAAATAAAAAAATTACGGCTCTTGGAAAGCGACGATGCAAAAACAAATAATTTTAGTTCAAAAGTGTTTTTATTGTGCAAAAGTCGTAAAACTTAAAAAAACCTATACATATGTGGTATAACCCTAATCGTACCGACCCATAGAATAAAGGTAACATGTTATTTAGGTCGCATAGTGAACGGCGTCAATTTAAAAACGCATAGAACAATGGCTGAATTTCAGTTTTTTTTTATAATCCCCCCCAAAAGGGTTAATAAAAGTTAATATAAAAATTATATGTACCCAAAAATGGTGCTATTAAAAAGCACAACTAATCCCGCAAAAAACAAGTCCTCATACAGCTATGTAGACGAAAAAATAAAAACGTTATAGCTCTTTGAATGCGACTATAGAAAAACGAATAAAATAGCTTGGTCATTAGGGCCTAAAATGGGCTGGTCATTAAGGGGTTAATGGCCATTCTAAGCTGAATGTGCCTGCTTTCGTCAGATCGCAGAAGTTACACAGTTTAAGTCCTTGCTAGTACCAGTGTGGGAGACAGTCTGGGAATTCATGGTGCGGTTGCCTTTTTATTATGTCGTTTAGATTTTGTTTCAAAATCGATTAAAAAGGACTATGGATTAAAGCATTTAATGTCAACGGCCATTCTTAGCTGAATATGCCTGCTCTCGTCAGATTTCAGAAGTTACACAGCTTAAGTCCTTGCTAGTACCAGTGTGGGAGACTATCTGGGAATCCGTGATGCAGTTGACTTTTTATTATGTCGTTTAGATTTTGTTTCACAATCGATTAAAAAGGACTATGGATTAAATCATTTAATGTCAATGGCCATTCTAAGCTGAATGTGCCTGCTCTCGTCAGATCGCAGAAGTTACACAGCTTAAGGCCTCGCTAGTACCAGTGTGGGAGACTGTCTGGGAATCGTTGGTGCAGTTGACTATTTATTATGTCGTTTAGATTTTGTTTTACAATCGATTAAAAAGGACTATGGATTAAAGCATTTAATGTCAATGGCCGTTCTACGCTGAATGTGCCTGCTCTCGTAAGATTGCAGAAGTTACACAGCTAAAGGCGTCACTAGTACCAGTGTGGGAGACTGTCTAGGAATCCGTGGTGCGGTTGAATTTTTATTATGTCGTTTGGATTTTGTTTCACAATCGATTAAAAAGGACTATGGACTAACACATGTAATGTCAGCGGCCATTCGAAGCTGAATGTGCCTGCTCTCGTCAGATCGCAGAAGTTACACAGCTTAAGTCCTTGTAAGTACCAGTGTGGTAAACTGTCTGGGAATTCGTGGTGCGGTTGACTTTTTATTATGTCGTTTAGATTTTGTTTCACAATCGAATAAAAAGGACTATGGATTAAAGCATTTAGTGTCAATGGCCATTCTAAGATGGATGTTCCTGCTGTGGTCACATCGCAGAAGTTACGCAGATTAAGGCCCCACTAGTACCAGTGTGGGAGACTGTCTGGGAAACCGGGGTGTGGTTTAATTTTTATTATGTAGTTTAGATTTTGTTTCACAATCGATTAAAAAGGACTATGGATTAAAGGGTTAAATGTTAATGGCCATTCTACGCTGAATGTGCCTGCTCTCGTCAGATCGCAGAAGTTACACAGCTTAAGGCCTCACTAGTACCAGTGTGGGAGACTGTCTGGGAATCCGTGGTGCGGTTGACTTTTTATTATGTCGTTTAGATTTTGTTTCACAATCGATTAAAAAGGACTATGGATTAAATCATTTAATGTCAATGGCCATTCTAAGCTGAATGTGCCTGCTCTCGTCAGAACGCAGAAGTTACACAGCTTAAGGCCTTGCTAGTACCAGTGTGGGAGGCTGTCTGGGAATCCGTGGTGCGGTTGACTTTTTATTATGTCGTTTAGATTTTGTTTCACAATAGATCAAATAGGACTATGGATTAAAGCATTTAACGTCAATGGCCATTCTAAGCTGAATGTGCCTGCTCTCGTCGGAACACAGAAGTTACACAGCTTAAGGCCTCACTAGTACCAGTGTGGGAGACTCTCTGAGAATCCGCGGTGCGGTTGACTTTTTATTATGTTGTTTAGATTTTGTTTCACAATAGATTAAATAGGACTATGGATTAAGGCTTCTAATGTCAATGGCCATTCTAAGCTGAATGTGCCTGCTCTCATCAGATCGCAGAAGTTGCACAGCTTAAGGCCTCGCTAGTACCAGTGTGGGAGACTGTCTGGGAATCCGTGGTGCGGTTGACATTTTATTATGTCGTTTAGATTTTGTTTAACAATCGATTAAAAAGGACTATGGATTAAAGCATTTAATGTCAATGGCTATTCTAAGCTGAATGTGCCTGCTCTCGTTAGATCGCAGAAGTTACACAGCTTAACGCCTCGCTAGTACCAGTGTGGGAGACTGTCTGGGAATCCGTGGTGCGGTTGACTTTTTATTATGTCGTTTAGATTTTGTTTCACAATAGATTAAATAGGACTATGGATTAAAGCATTAAGCGTCAATGGCCATTCTAAGCTGAATGTGCCTGCTCTCGTCAGATCGCAGAAGTTACACAGCTTAAGGCCTCGCTGGTACCAGTGTGGGAGACTGTCTGGGAATCCGTGGTGCGGTTGAATTTTTATTATGTCGTTTAGATTTTGTTTCACAATCGATTAAAAAGGACTATGGATTAAAGCATTTAATGTCAATGGCCATTCTAAGCTGAACGTCCCTGCTCTCGTCAGATCGCAGAAGTTACACAGCTTAAAACCTCGCTAGTACCAGTGTGGGAGACTGTCTGGGAATCCATGGTGCGGTTGACGTTTTATTATGTCGTTTAGATTTTGTTTCACAATCGATTAAAAAGGACTATGGATTAAAGCATTTAATGTCAATCGCCATTCTAAGCTGAATGTGCCTGCTCTCGTCAGATCGCAGAAGTTACACAGATTAAGGCCTCGCTAGTACGTGTGTGGGAGACTGTCTGGGAATACATGGTGTGGTTGAATTTTATTATGTCGTTTAGATTTTGTTTCACAATCGATTAAAAAGGACTATGGATTAAAGCTTTTAATGTCAATGGCCATTCTAAGCTGAATGTCCCTGCTCTCGTCAGATCGCAGAAGTTACACAGCTTAAGGCCTCGCTAGTACCAGTGTGGGAGACTGTCTGGGAATCCGTGGTGCGGTTGACTTTTTATTATGTCGTTTAGATTTTGTTTCACAATCGATTAAAAAGGACTATGGATTAAAGCATTTAATGTCAATGGCCATTCTAAGCTGAATGTGCCTGCTCTCGTCACATCGCAGAAGTTACACAGCTTAAGGCCTCGCTAGTACCAGTGTTGGAGACTGTCTGGGAATCCGTGGTGCGGTTGACTTTTTATTATGTCGTTTAGATTTTGTTTCACAATCGATTAAAAAGGACTATGGATTAAAGCATTTAATGTCAATGGCCATTCTAAGCTGAATGTGCCTGCTCTCGTCAGATCGCAGAAGTTACACAGCTTAAGGCCTCGCTAGTACCAGTGTGGGAGAATGTGTGGGAATCCATGGTGCGGTTGAATTTTTATTATGTCGTTTAGATTTTGTTTCACAATCGATTAAAAAGGACTATGGATTAAAGCATTTAATGTCAATGGCCATTCTAAGCTGAATGTCCCTGCTCTCGTCAGATCGCAGAAGTTACACAGCTTAAGTCCTCACTAGTACCAGTGTGGGAGACTGTCTGGGAATCCGTGGTGTGGTTGAACTTTTTTTATGTCGTTTAGATTTTGTTTCACAATCGATTAAAAAGGACTATGAATTAAAGCATTTAATGTCAATGGCCATTCTAAGCTGAATGTCCCTGCTCTCGTCAGATCGCAGAAGTTCCACAGCTTAAAACCTCGCTAGTACCAGTGTGGGAGACTGTCTGGGAATCCGTGGAGCGGTTGCCTTTTTATTATGTCGTTTAGATTTTGTTTCACAATCGATTAAAAAGGACTATGGATTAAAGCATTTAATGTCAATGGCCATTCTAAGCTGAATGTGCCTGCTCTCGTCAGATCGCAGAAGTTACACAGCTTAAGGCCTCGCTAGTACCAGTGTGGGAGACTGTCTGGGAATCCGTGGTGCGGTTGACTTTTTATTATGTCGTTTAGATTTTGTTTCACAATCGATTAAAAAGGACTATGGATTAACGCATTTATTGTCAATGGCCATTCTAAGCTGAATGTGCCTGCTCTCGTCAGATCGCAGAAGTTACACAGCATAAGGCCTCGCTAGTACCAGTGTGGGAGACTGTCTGGGAATCCGTGGTGCGGTTGACTTTTTATTATGTCGTTTAGATTTTGTTTCACAATAGATTAAATAGGACTATGGATTAAAGAATTTAACGTCAATGGCCATTCTAAGCTGAATGTGCCTGCTCTCGTCAGAACACAGAAGTTACACAGCTTAAGGCCTCGCTAGTACCAGTGTGGGAGACTGTCTGGGAATCCGTGGTGCGGTTGAATTTTTATTATGTCGTTTAGATTTTGTTTCACAATCGATTAAAAAGGACTATGGATTAATGCATTTAATGTCAATGGCCATTCTAAGCTAAATGTCCCTCCTCTCGTCAGATCACAAAAGTTACACAACTTAAGGCCTCGCTCGTACCAGTGTGGGAGACTCTCTGGGAATCCGTGGTGCGGTTGACTTTTTATTATGTTGTTTAGATTTTGTTTCACAATAGATTAAATAGGACTATGGATTAAGGCTTTTAATGTCAATGGCCATTCTAAGCTGAATGTGCCTGCTCTCGGTAGATCGCAGAAGTTACACAGCTTAACGCCTCGCTAGTACCAGTGTGGGAGACTGTCTGGGAATCCGTGGTGTAGTTTACTTTTTATTATGTCGTTTAGATTTTGTTTCACAATCGATTAAAAAGGACTATGGATTAAAGCATTTAATGTCAATGGCCATTCTAAGCTGAATGTGCCTGCTCTCGTCAGATCGCAGAAGTTACACAGCTTAAGGCCTCGCTAGTACCAGTGTGGGAGACTGTCTGTGAATCCGTGGAGCGGTTGAATTTTTATTATGTCGTTTATATTTTGATTCACAATCGATTAAAAAGGACTATGGATTAAAGCATTTAATGTCAATGGCCATTCTAAGCTGAATGTCCCTGCTCTCGTCAGATTGCAGAAGTTACACAGCTTAAAACCTCGCTAGTACCAGTGTGGGAGACTGTCTGGGAATCCGTGGTGCAGTTGACTTTTTATTATGTCGTTTAGATTTAATTTCACAATCGATTAAAAAGGACTATGGATTAAAGCGTTTAATGTCGATGGCCATTCTAAGCTGAATGTTCCTGCTCTCGTCAGATCGCAGAAGTTACACAGCTTAAGGCCTCTCTAGTACCAGTGTGGGAGACTGTCTCGGAATCCGTGGTGCGGTTGACTTTTGATTATGTCGTTTAGATTTTGTTTCACAATAGATTAAATAGGACTATGGATTAAAGCATTTAACGTCAATGGCCATTCTAAGCTGAATGTGCCTGCTCTCGTCAGATCGCAGAAGTTACACAGCTTAAGGCCTCGCTAGTACCAGTGTGGGAGACTGTCTGGGAATCCGTGGTGCGGTTGACTTTTTATTATGTCGTTTAGATTTTGTTTCACAATCGATTAAAAAGGACTATGGATTAAAGCATTTAATGTCAATGGCCATTCTAAGCTGAATGTGCCTGCTCTCGTCAGATCGCAGAAGTTACACATCTTAAGGCCTCGCTAGTACCAGTGTGGGAGACTGTCTGGGAATCCGTGGAGCGGTTGAATTTTTATTATGTCGTTTAGATTTTGCTTCACAATCGATTAAAAAGTACTATGGATTAAAGCATTTAATGTCAATGGCCATTCTAAGCTGAATGTCCTTGCTCTCGTCAGATTGCAGAAGTTACACAGCTTAAAACCTCGCTAGTACCAGTGTGGGAGACTGTCTGGGAATCCGTGGTGCGGTTGACTTTTTATTATGTCGTTTAGATTTTGTTTCACAATAGATTAAATAGGACTATGGATTAAAGCATTTAACGTCAATGGCCATTCTAAGCTGAATTTCCCTGCTCTCGTCAAATCGCAGAAGTTACACAGCTAAAGGCCTCGCTAGTACCAGTGTGGGAGACACTCTGGGAATCCGTGGTGCGGTTGACTTTTTATTATGTTGTTTAGATTTTGTTTCACAATAGATTAAATAGGACTATGGATTAAGGCTTTTAATGTCAACGGCCATTCTAAGCTGAATGTGCCTGCTCTCGTCAGATCGCAGAAGTTACACAGCTTAAGGCCTCGCTAGTACCAGTGTGGGAGACTGTCTGGGAATCCGTGGTGCGGTTGCCTTTTTATTATGTCGTTTAGATTTTGTTTCACAATAGATTAAATAGGACTATGGATTAAAGCATTTAACGTCAATGGCCATTCTAAGCTGAATGTGCCTACTCTCGTCAGATCGCAGAAGTTACAAAGCTTAAGGCCTCGCTAGTACCAGTGTGGGAGACTGTCTGGGAATCCGTGGTGCGGTTAAATTTTTATTATGTCGTTTAGATTATGTTTCACAATCGATTAAAAAGGACTATGGATTAAAGCATTTAATGTCAATGGCCATTCTAAGCTGAATGTACCTGCTCTCGTCAGATCGCAGAAGTTACACAGCTTAAGGCCTCGCTAGTACCAGTGTGGGAGACTGTCTGGGAATCCGTGGTGCGGTTGACTTCTTATTATGTCGTTTAGATTATGTTTCACAATCGATTAAAAAGGACTATGGATTAAAGCATTTAATGTCAATGGCCATTCTAAGCTGAATGTGCCTGCTCTCGTCAGATCGCAGAAGTTACACAGCTTAAGGCCTCGTTAGTACCAGTGTGGGAGACTGTCTGGGAATCCGTGGTGTGGTTGACTTTTTATTATGTCGTTTAGATTTTGTTTCACAATCGATTAAAAAGGACTATGGCTTAAAGCATTTAATGTCAATGGCCATTCTAAGCTGAATGTCCCTGCTCTCGTCAGATCGCCGAAGTTACACAGCTTAAGGCCTCGCTAGTACCAGTGTGGGAGACTGTCTGGGAATCCGTGGTGCGGTTGACTTTCTATTATGTCGTTTAGATTTTGTTTCACAATCGATTAAAAAGGACTATGGATTAAAGCATTTAATGTTAATGGCCATTCTAAGCTGAATGTGCCTGCCCTCGTCAGATCGCAGAAGTTACACAGCTTAAGGCCTTGCTAGTACCAGTGTGGGAGACTGTCTGGGAATCCGTGGTGCGGTTGATTTTTTATTATGTCGTTTAGATTTTGTTTCACAATCGATTAAAAAGGACTATGGATTAAAGCATTTAATGTCAATGGTCATTCTAAGCTGAATGTCCCTGTTCTCGGCAGATCACAGAAGTTACACAGCTTAAGGCCTCGCTGGTACCAGTGTGGGAGACTGTCTGGGAATCCGTGGTGCGGTTGACTTTTTATTATGTTGTTTAGATTTTGTTTCACAATAGATTAAATAGGACTATGGATTAAGGCTTTTAATGTCAATGGCCATTCTAAGCTGAAAGTGCCTGCTCTCGTCAGATCGCAGAAGTTACACAGCTTAAGGCCTCGCTAGTACCAGTGTGGGAGACTGTCTGGGAATCTGTGGAGCGGTTGAATTTTTATTATGTCGTTTAGATTTTGTTTCACAATCGATTAAAAAGGACTATGGATTAAAGCATTTAATGTCAATGGCCATTCTAAGCTGAATGTCCCTGCTCTCGTCAGATCGCAGAAGTTACACAGCTTAAAACCTCGCTAGTACCAGTATGGGAGACTGTCTGGGAATCCGTGGTGCGGTTGACTTTTTATTATGTCGTTTAGATTTTGTTTCACAATCGATTAAAAAGGACTATGGATTAAAGCATTTAACGTCAATGGCCATTCTATGCTGAATGTGCCTGCTCTCGTCAGAACGCAGAAGTTACACAGCTTAAGGCCTCGCTAGTACCAGTGTGGGAGACTGTCTGGGAATCCGTGGTGCGGTTGAATTTTTATTATGTCGTTTAGATTTTGTTTCACAATCGATTAAAAAGGACTATGGATTAAAGCATTTAATGTCAATGGACATTCTAAGCTGAATGTCCCTGCTCTCGTCAAATCGCAGAAGTTACACAGCTTAAGGCCTCGCTAGTACCAGTGTGGGAGACACTCTGGAAATCCGTGGTGCGGTTGACTTTTTATTATGTCGTTTAGATTTTGTTTCACAATCGATTAAAAAGGACTATGGATTAAAGCATTTAATGTCAATGCCCATTCTAAGCTGAATGTGCCTGCTCTCGTTAGATCGCAGAAGTAACATGGCTTAAAGGGGTTGTCCAGGAAAAAAAAAAATTCTAAAAAATGTCCCCCAGCCTTGATTTGCCTTCCCTAATACCCCCTATTAAACTTCTAACCAGTTTCTGTTTGATTTCCATCGTCACTGCTGCTTTTTCTGTTTGTTTACATCCCTTGCTGTTTGTTTACATCCCTTACTGGCTGTTTCCTGTCTTGTAACCCACTATACCCATGATCCCCGGCTGCATCTGAGGAGACAGTTGCATCCTCCCCCTTCCTCCAAAGCACCTCAGCTATTTGCATACTGCCACGCCCCTCTATGGTCACATGGTCCTTCCCTGCTCTAATTACAGATTACAGGCAGACGCTCCCTCCCTGCACACGGTCTGAGGCCGGATTACACCAGCGTGTGCCTTTTGCTTGCGCAAAAAACACGTCGTTTTGTGCGCGCAAAAGGTACATAACAGCTCCGTGTGTCAGCCGCGTATGATGTGTGGCTGTGTGATTTTCGCGCAGCCGCCATCATTATGACACTGTTTATATGTTTGTAAACAGAAAAGCACGTGGTGCTTTTCTGTTTTCATTCATACTTTTTACTGCTGTTGCGCGAATCACGCGCGTACCACGGAAGTGCTTCCGTGTGCTGCGATTGATTTTCACGCACCCATTGACTTCAATGGGTGCGTGATGCGCAAAAACACAAATATCGGACATGTCGTGAGTTTTACGCAGCGGACACACGCTGCATGAAACTCACTGACAGTCTGCACGGCCCCATAGACTAATATAGGTCCGTGCGAGGCGCGTGAAAATCACACGCGTTGCACGGACGTATTACACGTTCGTCTGAATAAGCCCTAACACAGTAATAATCATCATTATCCTTTGTGTCTCCATCTATCCCTGATCTAAGTACAGGCACCCGTCTCCCTCACCCGCCCCTTCCACAGCCTGATAAATGTCATGGTATGTTCACGTTCCGGGCCATGCTTTCACTTTTAACCCGTTTTGTACCCATTTTTTTCCTTGTCCGTTTTAAAAACGGATGAATTTCATTTGTCAATTTCCTGCCACACACTGCCCCCTGTAGATAATGCCACACACTACCTTCTATAGATACTGCCACAGCCCCCTGTAGGTAATGCCACACATCCCCGCTGTAGGTAATGCCACACATCCCCGCTGTAGGTAATGCCACACATCCCCGCTGTAGGTAATGCCACACATCCCCACTGTAGGTAATGCCACACATCCCCGCTGTAGGTAATGCCACACATCCCCGCTGTAGATAATGCCACACAGCCCCCCTGTAGGTAATGCCACACAGCCCCCCTGTAGGTAATGCCACACAGCCCCCCTGTAGGTAATGCCACACAGCCCCCCTGTAGGTAATGCCACACAGCCCCCCTGTAGGTAATGCCACACAGCCCCTCTGTAGGCAGTGCCACACAGCCCCCTGTAAGTAATGCCACACAGCCCCCTGTAAGTAATGCCACACAGCCCCCTGTAAGTAATGCCACATAGCCCCCCCTGTAGGTAATGCCACATAGCCCCCCCTGTAGGTAATGCCACATAGCCCCCCCTGTAGGTAATGCCACATAGCCCCCCCTGTAGGTAATGCCACATAGCCCCCCCTGTAGGCAATGCCACCCCCCTACTTTCCTGTAGGGGACGGCTCTGGAGAAATCTCTCACTTCACTGTCCATATATGAACAGTGAAGTGAGGTACTTCTCCTGGAGCGGAATCCCCGGCCACATCGGCGGGGATTCCGCTTCAGAAGTCACTGACGTCACTGTCCATATATGGACACAGTGAAGTCAGTGACTTCTCCTGGAGCGGAATCCCCGGCCACATCGGCGGGGATTCCGCTTCAGAAGTCACTGACATCACTGTCCATATATGGACACAGTGAAGTCAGTGACTTCTCCTGGAGCGGAATCCCCGGCCACATCGGCAGGGATTCCGCTTCATTAGTCCCTGACGTCACTGTCCATATATGGACACAGTGAAGTCTGTGACTTCTCTTGGAGCGGAATCCCCGGCCACATCGTCGGGGATTCCGCTTCATTAGTCTCTGACGTCACTGTCCATATATGGACACAGTGAAGTCTGTGACTTCTCTTGGAGCGGAATCCCCGGCCAATTCGCCGGTGATTCCGCTTCAGAAGTCACTGTGTCCATATATGGACACAGTGAAGTCTGTGACTTCTCCTGGAGCGGAATCCTCAAACCCGGGCTTGGGGATTACGCTCCTACAGTGACCAAATAAACACCCTCCTCCTCCTCCTCCTCACATGCGCTTCGGACTGTGAGGAGGAGAAGGAGAGAGCGAGCTACAGTAGACACGGCCATCACAGTGCACACCGATACCACATACTAAAACTTGCGCATGCGCAATGAAACTGCTGCTGAAGACGCAGCCATACCATTTAACAGAGCATGCGTGGTAGACACAACCACGCATGCTCTAAGCAGATGGGGAAAACACGTGGTACAGTTATGACGTACCCGTACACTGAAAACCGGAAACCGCAAACCGGAAGTTAGGCGCGAATGGACGGGTATGCACAGGAAGTGCAAATTTTACATGGACAAGCGGTCACGTGACGGAAGAGGGGATACGACGATACAGCCAGCTAATCAAACGTAAGTACATTACAAAGTTAAATGTTTTTTATTGTTTCGTTTAATTAAAAGTAATTTTTTACTTCTGGAATACCCCTTTAACGCCTCGCTAGTACCAGTGTGGGAGACTGTCTGGGAATCCGTGGTGCGGTTGACTTTTTATTATGTCGTTTAGATTTTGTTTCACAATAGATTAAATAGGACTATGGATTAAAGCATTTAACGTCAATGGCCATTCTAAGCTGAATGTGCCTGCTCTCGTCAGATCGCAGAAGTTACACAGCTTAAGGCCTCGCTAATACCAGTGTGGGAGACTGTTTGGGAATCCGTGGTGCAGTTGAATTTTTATTATGTCGTTTAGATTTTGTTTCACAATCGATTAAAAAGGACTATGGATTAAAGCATTTAATGTCAATGGCCATTCTAAGCTGAATGTCAATGGCCATTCTAAGCTGAATGTCCCTGCTCTCGTCAGATCGCAGAAGTTACACAGCTTAAGGCCTCGCTAGTACCAGTGTGGGAGACTGTCTGGGAATCCGTGGTGCGGTTGACTTATTGTTATGTCGTTTAGATTTTGTTTCACAATCGATTAAAAAGGACTATGGATTAAAGCATATAAAGTCAATGGCCATTCTAAGCTGAATGTGCCTGCTCTCGTCAGATCGCAGAAGTTACACAGCTTAAGTCCTCGCTAGTACCAGTGTGGGAGACTGTCTGGGAATCCGTGGTGCGGTTGACTTTTTATTATGTCGTTTCGATTTTGTTATACAATCGATTAAAAAGGACTATGGATTAAAGCATTTAATGTCAGTGGCCATTATAAGCTGAATGTGCCTGCTCTCGTCAGATCGCAGAAGTTACACAGCTTAAGGGCTTGCTAGTACCAGTGTGGGAGACTGTCTGGGAATCCGTGGTGCGGTTGGCTTTTTATTATGTCGTTTAGATTTTGTTTCACAATCGATTAAAAAGGACTATGGATTAAAGCATTTAATGTCAATGGCCATTCTAAGCTGAATGTGCCTGCTCTCGTTAGATCGCAGAAGTTACACAGCTTAACGCCTCGCTAGTACCAATGTGAGAGACTGTCTGGGAATCCGTGGTGCGGTTAATTTTTTATTATGTCGTTTAGATTTTGTTTCACAATAGATTAAATAGGACTATGGATTAAAGCATTTAACGTATTTGGCCATTCTAAGCTGAATGTGCCTGCTCTCGTCAGATCGCAGAAGTTACACAGCTTAAGGCCTCGCTAGTACCAGTGTGGGAGACTGTCTGGGAATCCGTGGTGCAGTTGAATTTTTATTATGTCGTTTTAGATTTTGTTTCACAATCGATTAAAAAGGACTATGGATTAAAGCATTTAATTTCAATGGCCATTCTAAGCTGAATGTCCCTGCTCTCGTCAGATCGCAGAAGTTACACAGCTTAAGGCCTCGCTAGTACCAGTGTGGGAGACTGTCTGGGAATCCGTGGTGCGGTTGACTTTTTATTATGTCGTTTAGATTTTGTTTCACAATCGATTAAAAAGGACTATGGATTAAAGCATTTAATGTCAATGGCCATTCTAAGCTGAATGTGCCTGCTCTTGTCAGATCGCAGAAGTTACACAGCTTAAGGCCTCGCTAGTACCAGTGTGGGAGACTGTCTGGGAATCCGTGGTGCGGTTGACTTTTTATTATGTCGTTTAGATATTGTTTCACAATAGATTAAATAGGACTATGGATTAAAGCATTTAGCGTCAATGGCCATTCTAAGCTGAATGTGCCTGCTCTCGTCAGATCGCAGAAGTTACACAGCTTAAGGCCTCGCTAGTACCAGTGTCGGAGACTGTCTGGGAATCTGTGGTGCGGTTGACTTTTTATTATGTCGTTTAGATTTTGTTTCACAATAGATTAAATAGGACTATGGATTAAAGCATTTAACGTCAATGGCCATTCTAAGCTGAATGTGCCTGCTCTCGTCAGAACGCAGAAGTTACACAGCTTAATGCCTCGCTAGTACCAGTGTGGGAGACTGTCTGGGAATCCGTGGTGCGGTTGAATTTTTATTATGTCGTTTAGATTTTGTTTCACAATCGATTAAAAAGGACTATGGATTAAAGCATTTAATGTCAATGGCCATTCTAAGCTGAATGTCCCTGCTCTCGTCAGATCGCAGAAGTTACACAGCTTAAGGCCTCGCTAGTACCAGTGTGGGAGACTGTCTGGGAATCCGTGGTGCGGTTGGCTTTTTATTATGTTGTTTAGATTTTGTTTCACAATAGATTAAATAGGACTATGGATTAAGGGTTTTAATGTCAGTGGCCATTCTAAGCTGAATGTGCCTGCTCTCGTCAGATCGCAGAAGTTACACAGCTTAAGGCCTCGCTAGTACCAGTGTGGGAGACTGTCTGGGAATCCGTGGTGCGGTTGACTTTTTATTATGTCGTTTAGATTTTGTTTCACAATCGATTAAAAAGGACTATGGATTAAAGCATTTAATGTCAATGGCCATTCTAAGCTGAATGTGCCTGCTCTCGTTAGATCGCAGAAGTTACACAGCTTAACGCCTCGCTAGTACCAATGTGAGAGACTGTCTGGGAATCCGTGGTGCGGTTAATTTTTTATTATGTCGTTTAGATTTTGTTTCACAATAGATTAAATAGGACTATGGATTAAAGCATTTAACGTATTTGGCCATTCTAAGCTGAATGTACCTGCTCTCGTCAGATCGCAGAAGTTACACAGCTTAATGCCTCGCTAGTACCAGTGTGGGAGACTGTCTGGGAATCCGTGGTGCGGTTGAATTTTTATTATGTCGTTTAGATTTTGTTTCACAATCGATTAAAAAGGACTATGGATTAAAGCATTTAATGTCAATGGCAATTCTAAGCTGAATGTCCCTGCTCTCGTCAGATCGCGGAAGTTACACAGCTTAAGGCCTCGCTAGTACCAGTGTGGGAGACTGTCTGGGAATCCGTGGTGCGGTTGGCTTTTTATTATGTTGTTTAGATTTTGTTTCACAATAGATTAAATAGGACTATGGATTAAGGCTTTTAATGTCAGTGGCCATTCTAAGCTGAATGTTCCTGCTCTCGTCAGATCGCAGAAGTTACACAGCTTAAGGCCTCGCTAGTACCAGTGTGGGAGACTGTCTGGGAATCTGTGGTGCGGTTGAATTTTTATTATATCGTTTAGATTTTGTTTCACAATCGATTAAAAAGGACTATGGATTAAAGCATTTAATGTCAATGGCCATTCTAAGCTGAATGTCCCTGCTCTCGTCAGATAACAGAAGTTACACAGCTTAAGGCCTCGCTAGTACCAGTGTGCGAGACTGTCTGGGAATCCGTGGTGCGGTTGAATTATTATTATGTCGTTTAGATTTTGTTTCACAATCGATTAAAAAGGACTATGGATTAAAGCATTAAATGTCAATGGCCATTCTAAGCTGAATGTCCCTGCTCTCGTCAGATCGCAGAAGTTACACAGCTTAAGGCCTCGCTAGTACCAGTGTGGGAGACTGTCTGGGAATCCGTGGTGTGTTTGGCTTTTTATTATGTTGTTTAGATTTTATTTCACAATAGATTAAATAGGACTATGGATTAAGGCTTTTAATGTCAATGGCCATTCTAAGCTGAATGTGCCTGCTCTCGTCAGATCGCAGAAGTTACACAACTTAAGGCCTCGCTAGTACCAGTGTCGGAGACTGTCTGGGAATCCGTGGTGCGGTTGACTTTTTATTATGTCGTTTAGATTTTGTTTCACAATAGATTAAAAAGGACTATGGATTAAAGCATTTAATGTCAATGGCCATTCTAAGCAGAATGTCCCTGCTCTCGTCAGATCGCAGAAGTTAAACAGCTTAAAACCTCGCTAGTACCAGTGTGAGAGACTGTCTGGTAATCCGTGGTGTGGTTGACTTATTATTATGTCGTTTAGATTTTGTTTCATAATCGATTAAAAAGGACTATGGATTAAAGCATTTAACGTTAATGGCCATTCAAAGCTGAATGTGCCTTCTCTCGTCAGATCGCAGAAGTTTCACAGCTTAAGGTCTCGCTAGTACCAGTGTGGGAGACTGTCTGGGAATCCGTGGTGCGGTTGACTTTTTTATTATGTCGTTTAGATTTTGTTTCACAATAGATTAAATAGGACTATGGATTAAAGCATTTAACGTCAATGGCCATTCTAAGCTGAATGTGCCTGCTCTCGTCAGAACGCAGAAGTTACACAGCTTAAGGCCTCGCTAGTACCAGTGTGGGAGACTGTCTGGGAATCCGTGGTGTAGTTGAATTTTTATTATGTCGTTTAGATTTTGTTTCACAATCGATTAAAAAGGACTATGGATTAAAGCATTTAATGTCAATGGCCATTCTAAGCTGAATGTCCCTGCTCTCGTCAGACAGCAGAAGTTACACAGCTTAAGGCCTCGCTAGTACAAGTGTGGGAGACAGTCTGGGAATCCGTGGTGCGGTTGACTTTTTATTATGTCGTTTAGATTTTGTTTCACAATAGATTAAATAGGACTATGGATTAAAGCATTTAACGTCAATGGCCATTCTAAGCTGAATGTGCCTGCTCTCGTCAGAATGCAGAAGTTACACAGCTTAAGGCCTCGCTAGTACCAGTGTGGGAGACTGTCTGGGAATCCGTGGTGCGGTTGAATTTTTATTATGTCGTTTAGATTTTGTTTCACAATCGATTAAAAAGGACTATGGATTAAAGCATTTAATGTCAATGGCCATTCTAAGCTGAATGTGCCTGCTCTTGTCAGATCGCAGAAGTTACACAGCTTAAGGCCTCGCTAGTACCAGTGTGGGAGACTGTCTGGGAATCCATGGTGCGGTTGAATTTTTATTATGTCGTTTAGATTTTGTTTCACAATCGATTAAAAAGGACTATGGATTAAAGCATTTAATGTCAATGGCCGTTCTAAGCTGAATGTGCCTGCTCTCGTCAGATCGCAGAAGTTACACAGCTTAAGGCCTCGCTAGTACCAGTGTGGGAGACTGTCTGGGAATCCGTGGTGCGGTTGACTTTTTATTATGTCGTTTAGATTTTGTTTCACAATCGATTAAAAAGGACTATGGATTAAAGCATTTAATGTCAATGGCCATTCTAAGCTGAATGTGCCTGCTCTCGTTAGATCGCAGAAGTTACACAGCTTAACGCCTCGCTAGTACCAGTGTGGGAGACTGTCTGGGAATCCGTGGTGCGGTTGACTTTTTATTATGTTGTTTAGATTTTGTTTCACAATAGATTAATTAGGACTATGGATTAAAGCATTTAACGTCAATGGCCATTCTAAGCTGAATGTGCCTGCTCTCGTCAGATCGCAGAAGTTACACAGCTTAAGGCCTCGCTAGTACCAGTGTGGGAGACTGTCTGGGAATCCTTGGTGTGGTTGACTTTTTATTATGTCGTTTAGATTTTGTTTCACAATCGATTAAAAAGGACTATGGATTAAAGCATTTAATGTCAATGGCCATTCTAAGCTGAATGTCCCTGCTCTCATCAGATAGCAGAAGTTACACAGCTTAAGGCCTCGCTAGTACCAGTGTGGGAGACTGTCTGGGAATCCGTGGTGCGGTTGACTTTTTATTATGTCGTTTAGATTTTGTTTCACAATAGATTAAATAGGACTATGGATTAAAGCATTTAACGTCAATGGCCATTCTAAGCTGAATGTGCCTGCTCTCGTCAGAATGCAGAAGTTACACAGCTTAAGGCCTCGCTAGTACCAGTGTGGGAGACTGTCTGGGAATCCGTGGTGCGGTTGAATTTTTATTATGTCGTTTAGATTTTGTTTCACAATCGATTAAAAAGGACTATGGATTAAAGCATTTAATGTCAATGGCCATTCTAAGCTGAATGTCCCTGCTCTCGTCAGATCGCAGAAGTTACACAGCTTAAGGCCTCGCTAGTACCAGTGTGGGAGACTGTCTGGGAATCCGTGGTGCGGTTGACTTTTTATTATGTCGTTTAGATTTTGTTTCACAATCGATTAAAAAGGACTATGGATTAAAGTGTTTAATGTCAATGGCCAGTCTAAGCTGAATGTGCCTGCTCTCGTTAGATCGCAGAAGTTACACAGCTTAACGCTTCGCTAGCACCAGTGTGGGAGACTGTCTGGGAATCTGTGGTGTGGTTGACTTTTTATTATGTTGTTTAGATTTTGTTTCACAATAGATTAATTAGGACTATGGATTAAAGCATTTAACGTCAATGGCCATTCTAAGCTGAATGTGCCTGCTCTCGTCAGATCGCAGAAGTTACACAGCTTAAGGCCTCGCTAGTACCAGTGTGGGAGACTGTCTGGGAATCCGTGGTGTGGTTGGCTTTTTATTATGTCGTTTAGATTTTGTTTCACAATCGATTAAAAAGGACTATGGATTAAAGCATTTAATGTCAATGGCCATTCTAAGCTGAATGTCCCTGCTCTCGTCAGATAGCAGAAGTTACACAGCTTAAGGCCTCGCTAGTACCAGTGTGGGAGACTGTCTGGGAATCCGTGGTGCGGTTGACTTTTTATTATGTCGTTTAGATTTTGTTTCACAATAGATTAAATAGGACTATGGATTAAAGCATTTATCGTCAATGGCCATTCTATGCTGAATGTGCCTGCTCTCGTCAGAACGCAGAAGTTACACAGCTTAAGGCCTCGCTAGTACCAGTGTGGGAGACTGTCTGGGAATCCGTGGTGCGGTTGACTTTTTATTATGTCGTTTAGATATTGTTTCACAATAGATTAAATAGGACTATGGATTAAAACATTTAACGTCAATGGCCATTCTAAGCTGAATGTGCCTGCTCTCGTCAGATCGCAGAAGTTACACAGCTTAAGGCCTCGCTAGTACCAGTGTGGGAGACTGTCTGGGAATCCGTGGTGCAGTTGAATTTTTATTATGTCGTTTTAGATTTTGTTTCACAATCGATTAAAAAGGACTATGGATTAAAGCATTTAATTTCAATGGCCATTCTAAGCTGAATGTCCCTGCTCTCGTCAGATAGCAGAAGTTACACAGCTTTAGGCCTCGCTAGTACCAGTGTG
Organism: Rhinoderma darwinii; assembly: GCF_050947455.1. Taxonomy (NCBI): domain Eukaryota; kingdom Metazoa; phylum Chordata; class Amphibia; order Anura; family Rhinodermatidae; genus Rhinoderma; species Rhinoderma darwinii. The sequence continues at coordinate 254,425,494 of NC_134687.1, read as the reverse complement.
GGAGACTGTCTGGGAATCCGTGGTGCGGTTGACTTTTTATTATGTCGTTTAGATTTTGTTTCACAATAGATTAAATAGGACTATGGATTAAAGCATTTAACGTCAATGGCCATTCTAAGCTGAATGTGCCTGCTCTCGTCAGAACGCAGAAGTTACACAGCTTAATGCCTCGCTAGTACCAGTGTGGGAGACTGTCTGGGAATCCGTGGTGCGGTTGAATTTTTATTATGTCGTTTAGATTTTGTTTCACAATCGATTAAAAAGGACTATGGATTAAAGCGTTTAATGTCAATGGCCAGTCTAAGCTGAATGTGCCTGCTCTCGTTAGATCGCAGAAGTTACACAGCTTAACGCTTCGCTAGCACCAGTGTGGGAGACTGTCTGGGAATCTGTGGTGTGGTGGACTTTTTATTTTGTTGTTTAGATTTTGTTTCACAATAGATTAATTAGGACTATGGATTAAAGCATTTAACGTCAATGGCCATTCTAAGCTGAATGTGCCTGCTCTTGTCAGATCGCAGAAGTTACACAGCTTAAGGCCTCGCTAGTACCAGTGTGGGAGACTGTCTGGGAATCCGTGGTGCGGTTGACTTTTTATTATGTCGTTTAGATTTTGTTTCACAATAGATTAAATAGGACTATGGATTAAAGCATTTAATGTCAATGGTCATTCTAAGCTGAAAGTCCTTGCTCTCGTCAGATCGCAGAAGTTACACAGCTTAAGGCCTCGCTAGTACCAGTGTGGGAGACTGTCTGGGAATCCGTGGTGCGGTTGACTTTTTATTATGTCGTTTAGATATTGTTTCACAATAGATTAAATAGGACTATGGATTAAAGCATTTAACGTCAATGGCCATTCTAAGCTGAATGTGCCTGCTCTCGTCAGATCGCAGAAGTTACACAGCTTAAGGCCTCGCTAGTACCAGTGTGGGAGACTGTCTGGGAATCCGTGGTGCAGTTGAATTTTTATTATGTCGTTTTAGATTTTGTTTCACAATCGATTAAAAAGGACTATGGATTAAAGCATTTAATTTCAATGGCCATTCTAAGCTGAATGTCCCTGCTCTCGTCAGATCGCAGAAGTTACACAGCTTAAGGCCTCGCTAGTACCAGTGTGGGAGACTGTCTGGGAATCCGTGGTGCGGTTGACTTTTTATTATGTCGTTTAGATTTTGTTTCACAATCGATTAAAAAGGACTATGGATTAAAGCATTTAATGTCAATGGCCATTCTAAGCTGAATGTGCCTGCTCTTGTCAGATCGCAGAAGTTACACAGCTTAAGGCCTCGCTAGTACCAGTGTGGGAGACTGTCTGGGAATCCGTGGTGCGGTTGACTTTTTATTATGTCGTTTAGATATTGTTTCACAATAGATTAAATAGGACTATGGATTAAAGCATTTAACGTCAATGGCCATTCTAAGCTGAATGTGCCTGCTCTCGTCAGATCGCAGAAGTTACACAGCTTAAGGCCTCGCTAGTACCAGTGTGGGAGACTGTCTGGGAATCCGCGGTGCGGTTGAATTTTTATTATGTCGTTTAGATTTTGTTTCACAATCGATTAAAAAGGACTATGGATTAAAGCATTTAATGTCAATGGCCATTCTAAGCTGAATGTGCCTGCTCTCGTCAGATCGCAGAAGTTACTCAGCTTAAGGCCTCGCTAGTACCAGTGTGGGAGACTGTCTGGGAATCCGTGGTGCGGTTGACTTTTTATTATGTCGTTTAGATTTTGTTTCACAATCGATTAAAAAGGACTATGGATTAAAGCATTTAATGTCAATGGCCATTCTAAGCTGAATGTGCCTGCTCTCGTCAGATCGCAGAAGTTGCTCAGCTTAAGGCCTCGCTAGTACCAGTGTGGGAGACTCTCTGGGAATCCGTGGAGCGGTTGACTTTTTATTATGTCGTTTAGATTTTGTTTCACAATCGATTAAAAAGGACTATGGATTAAAGCATTTAATGTCTGTGGCCATTCTAAGCTGAATGTGCCTGCTCTCGTCAGATTGCAGAAGTTACACAGCTTAAGGCCTCGCTAGTACCAGTGTGGGAGACTGTCTTGGAATCCGTGGTGCGGTTGACTTTTTATTATGTCGTTTAGATTTTGTTTCACAATCGATTAAAAAGGACTATGGATTAAAGCATTTAATGTCAATGGCCATTCTAAGCTGAATGTGCCTGCTCTCGTTAGATCGCAGAAGTTACACAGCTTAACGCCTCGCTAGTACCAGTGTGGGAGACTGTCTGGGAATCCGTGGTGCGGTTGACTTTTTATTATGTCGTTTAGATTTTGTTTCACAATCGATTAAAAAGGACTATGGATTAAAGCATTTAATGTCAATGGCCATTCTAAGCTGAATGTGCCTGCTCTCGTCAGAACGCAGAAGTTACACAGCTTAAGGCCTCGCTAGTACCAGTGTGGGAGACTGTCTGGGAATCCGTGGTGCGGTTGCCTTTTTATTATGTTGTTTAGATTTTGTTTCACAATAGATTAAATAGGACTTTGGATTAAGGCTTTTAATGTCAATGGCCATTCTAAGCTGAATTTGCCTGCTCTCGTTAGATCGCAGAAGTTACACAGCTTAAGGCCTCACCAGTACCAGTGTGGGAGACTGTCTGGGAATCCGTGGTGCGGTTGACTTTTTATTATGTCGTTTAGAATTTGTTTCACAATTGATTAAAAAGGACTATGGATTAAAGCATTTAACGTCAATGGCCATTCTAAGCTGAATGTGCCTGCTCTCGTCAGAACGCAGAAGTTACACAGCTTAAGGCCTCACTAGTACCAGTGTGGGAGACTGTCTGGGAATCCATGGTGCGGTTGAATTTTTATTATGTCGTTTAGATTTTGTTTCACAATCGATTAAAAAGGACTATGGATTAAACCATTTAATGTCAATGGCCATTCTAAGCTGAATGTCCCTGCTCTCGTCAGATCGCAGAAGTTACACAGCTTAACGCCTCGCTAGTACCAGTGTGGGAGACTGTCTGGGAATCCGTGGTGCGGTTGACTTTTTATTATGTCGTTTAGATTTTGTTTCACAATAGATTAAATAGGACTATGGATTAAAGCATTTAACGTCAATGGCCATTCTAAGCTGAATGTGCCTGCTCTCGTCAGATCGCAGAAGTTACACAGCTTAAGGCCTCGCTAGTACCAGTGTGGGAGACTGTCTGGGAATCAGTGATGCGGTTGAATATTTATTATGTCGTTTAGATTTTGTTTCACAATCGATTAAAAAGGACTATGGATTAAAGCATTTAATGTCCCTGCTCTCGTCAGATTGCAGAAGTTACACAGCTTAAGGCCTCGCTAGTACCAGTGTGGGAGACTGTCTGGGAATCTGTGGTGCGGTTGACTTTTTATTATGTCGTTTAGATTTTGTTTCACAATCGATTAAAAAGGACTATGGATTAAAGCATTTAATGTCAATGGCCATTCTAAGCTGAATGTGCCTGCTCTCGTCAGATCGCAGAAGTTACTCAGTTTAAGGCCTCGCTAGTACCAGTGTGGGAGACTGTCTGGGAATCCGTGGAGCGGTTGACTTTTTATTATGTCGTTTAGATTTTGTTTCACAATCGATTAAAAAGGACTATGGATTAAAGCATTTAATGTCAATGGCCATTCTAAGCTGAATGTGCCTGCTCTCGTTAGATCGCAGAAGTTACACAGCTTAACGCCTCGCTAGTACCAGTGTGGGAGACTGTCTGGGAATCCGTGGTGCGGTTGACTTTTTATTATGTCGTTTAGATTTTGTTTCACAATCGATTAAAAAGGACTATGGATTAAAGCATTTAATGTCAATGGCCATTCTAAGCTGAATGTGCCTGCTCTCATCAGAACGCAGAAGTTACACAGCTTAAGGCCTCGCTAGTACCAGTGTGGGAGACTGTCTGGGAATCCGTGGTGCGGTTGCCTTTTTATTATGTTGTTTAGATTTTGTTTCACAATAGATTAAATAGGACTATGGATTAAAGCATTTAACGTCAATGGCCATTCTAAGCTGAATGTGCCTGCTCTCGTCAGATCGCAGAAGTTACACAGCTTAAGGCCTCACCAGTACCAGTGTGGGAGACTGTCTGGGAATCCGTGGTGCGGTTGACTTTTTATTATGTCGTTTAGATTTTGTTTCACAATTGATTAAAAAGGACTATGGATTAAAGCATTTAACGTCAATGGCCATTCTAAGCTGAATGTGCCTGCTCTCGTCAGAACGCAGAAATTACACAGCTTAAGGCCTCGCTAGTACCAGTGTGGGAGACTGTCTGGGAATCCATGGTGCGGTTGAATTTTTATTATGTCGTTTAGATTTTGTTTCACAATCGATTAAAAAGGACTATGGATTAAAGCATTTAATGTCAATGGCCTTCTAAGCTGAATGTCCCTGCTCTCGTCAGATCGCAGAAGTTACACAGCTTAAGGCCTTGCTAGTACCAGTGTGGGAGACTGTCTGGGAATCCGTGGTGCGGTTGAATTTTTATTATGTCGTTTAGATTTTGTTTCACAATCGATTAAAAAGGACTATGGATTAAAGCATTTAATGTCAATGGCCATTCTAAGCTGAATGTCCCTGCTCTCGTCAGATCGCAGAAGTTACGCAGCGTAAGGCCTCGCTAGTACCAGTGTGGGAGACTGTCTGGGAATCCGTGGTGCGGTTGCCTTTTTATTATGTTGTTTAGATTATGTTTCACAATAGATTAAATAGGACTATGGATTAAGGTTTTTAATGTCAATGGCCATTCTAAGCTGAATGCGCCTGCTCTCGTCAGAGCGCAGAAATTACACAGCTTAAGGCCTCGCTAGTACCAGTGTGGGAGACTGTCTGGGAATCCGTGGTGCGGTTGACTCTTTATTATGTCGTTTAGATTTTGTTTCACAATCGATTAAAAAGGACTATGGATTAAGGCATTTAATGTCAATGGCCATTCTAAGCTGAATGTGCCTGCTCTCGTTAGATCGCAGAAGTTACACAGCTTAACGCCTCGCTAGTACCAGTGTGGGAAACTGTCTGGGAATCCGTGGTGCGGTTGACTTTTTATTATGTCGTTTAGATTTTGTTTCACAATCGATTAAAAAGGACTATGGATTAAAGCATTTAATGTCAATGGCCATTCTAAGCTGAATGTCCCTGCTCTCGTCAGATCGCAGAATTTATACAGCTTAAGGCCTCGCTAGTACTAGTGTGGGAGACTGTCTGGGAATCCGTGGTGCGGTTGACTTTTTATTATGTTGTTTAGATTTTGTTTCACAATCGATTAAAAAGGACTATGGATTAAAGCATTTAATGTCAATGGCCATTCTAAGCTGAATGTGCCTGCTCTCGTCGGATCGCAGAAGTTACACAGCTTAAGGCCTCGCTAGTACCAGTATGGGAGACTGTCTGTGAATCCGTGGTGCGGTTGACTTTTTATTATGTCGTTTAGATTTTGTTTCACAATCGATTAAACAGGGCTATGGATTAAAGCATTTAATGTCAATGGCCATTCTAAGCTGAATGTGCCTGCTCTCGTCAGATCGCAGAAGTTACACAGCTTAAGGCCTCGCTAGTACCAGTGTGGGAGACTGTCTGGGAATCCGTGGTGCGGTTGACTTTTTATTATGTCATTTAGATTTTGTTTCACAATCGATTAAACAGGGCTATGGATTAAAGCATTTAATGTCAATGGCCATTCTAAGCTGAATGTGCCTGCTCTCGTCAGATCGCAGAAGTTACACAGCTTAAGGCCTCGCTAGTACCAGTGTGGGAGACTGTCTGGGAATCCGTGGTGTGGTTGACTTTTTATTATGTCGTTTAGATTTTGTTTCACAATAGATTAAATAGGACTATGGATTAAAGCATTTAACGTCAATGGCCATTCTAAGCTGAATGTGCCTGCTCTCGTCAGAACGCAGAAGTTACACAGCTTAAGGCCTCGCTAGTACCAGTGTGGGAGACTGTCTGGGAATCCGTGGTGCGGTTGCATTTTTATTATGTCGTTTAGATTTTGTTTCACAATCGATTAAAAAGGACTATGGATTAAAGCATTTAATGTCAATGGCCATTCTAAGCTGAATGTCCCTGCTCTCGTCAAATCGCAGAAGTTACACAGCTTAAGGCCTCGCTAGTACCAGTGTGGGAGACTGTCTGGGAATCCGTGGTGCGGTTGCCTTTTTATTATGTTGTTTAGATTTTGTTTCACAATAGATTAAATAGGACTATGGATTAAGGCTTTTAATGTCAATGGCCATTCAAAGCTGAATGTACCTGCTCTCGTCAGATTGCAGAAGTTACACAGCTTAAGGCCTCGCTAGTACTAGTGTGGGAGACTGTCTGGGAATCCGTGGTGCGGTTGACTTTTTATTATGTTGTTTAGATTTTGTTTCACAATAGATTAAATAGGACTATGGATTAAAGCATTTAACGTCAATGGCCATTCTAAGCTGAATGTGCCTGCTCTCGTCAGATCGCAGAAGTTACACAGCTTAAGGCCTCGCTAGTACCAGTGTGGGAGACTGTCTGGGAATCCGTGGTGCGGTAGAATTTTTATTATGTCGTTTAGATTTTGTTTCACAATCGATTAAAAAGGACTATGGATTAAAGCATTTAATGTCAATGGCCATTCTAAGCTGAATGTCCCTGCTCTCGTCAGATCGCAGAAGTTACACAGCTTAAGGCTTCGCTAGTACAAGTGTGGGAGACTGTCTGGGAATCCGTGGTGCGGTTGTCTTTTTATTATGTCGTTTAGATTTTGTTTCACAATCGATAAAAAAGGACTATGGATTAAAGCATTTAATGTCAATGGCCATTCTAAGCTGAATGTGCCTGCTCTCGTTAGATCGCAGAAATTACACAGCTTAACGCCTCGCTAGTACCAGTGTGGGAGACTGTCTGGGAATCCGAGGTGCGGTTGACTTTTTATTATGTCGTTTAGATTTTGTTTCACAATCGATTAAAAAGGACTATGGATTAAAGCATTCAATGTCAATGGCCATTCTAAGCTGAATGTACCTGCTCTCGATAGATCGCAGAAGTTACACAGCTTAACGCCTCGCTAGTACCAGTGTGGGAGACTGTCTGGGAATCCGTGGTGCGGTTGACTTTTTATTATGTTGTTTAGATTTTGTTTCACAATAGATTAAATAGGACTATGGATTAACTCTTTTAATATCAATGGCCATTCTAAGCTGAATGTGCCTGCTCTCGTTAGATCGCAGAAGTTACACAGCTTAACGCCTCGCTAGTACCACTGTGGGAGACTGTCTGGGAATCCGAGGTGCGGTTGACTTTTTATTATGTCGTTTAGATTTTGTTTCACAATCGATTAAAAAGGACTATGGATTAAAGCATTTAATGTCAATGGCCATTCTAAGCTGAATGTGCCTGCTCTCGTTAGATCGCAGAAGTTACACAGCTTAACGCCTCGCTAGAACCAGTGTGGGCGACTGTCTGGGAATCCGTGGTGCGGTTGAATTTTTATTATGTCGTTTAGATTTTGTTTCACAATCGATTAAAAAGGACTATGGATTAAAGCATTTAATGTCAATGGCCATTCTAAGCTGAATGTCCCTGCTCTCGTCAGATCGCAGAAGTTACACAGCTTAAGGCCTCGCTAGTACCAGTGTGGGAGACTGTCTGGGAATCCGTGGTGCGGTTGACTTTTTATTATGGCGTTTAGATTTTGTTTCACAATAGATTAAATAGGACTATGGATTAAAGCATTTAACGTCAATGGCCATTCTAAGCTGAATGTGCCTGCTCTCGTCAGATCGCAGAAGTTACACAGCTTAAGGCCTCGCTATTACCAGTGTGGGGCACTGTCTGGGAATCCGTGGTGCGGTTGACTTTTTATTATGTCGTTTAGATTTTTTTTCACAATAGATTAAATAGGACTATGGATTAAAGCATTTAATGTCAATGGCCATTCTAAGCTGAATGTGCCTGCTCTCGTTAGATCGCAGAAGTTACACAGCTTAACGCCTCGCTAGAACCAGTGTGGGTGACTGTCTGGGAATCCGTGGTGCGGTTGAATTTTTATTATGTCGTTTAGATTTTGTTTCACAATCGATTAAAAAGGACTATGGATTAAAGCATTTAATGTCAATGGCCATTCTAAGCTGAATGTCCCTGCTCTCGTCAGATCGCAGAAGTTACACAGCTTAAGGCCTCGCTAGTACCAGTGTGGGAGACTGTCTGGGAATCCGTGGTGCGGTTGACTTTTTATTATGGCGTTTAGATTTTGTTTCACAATAGATTAAATAGGACTATGGATTAAAGCATTTAACGTCAATGGCCATTCTAAGCTGAATGTGCCTGCTCTCGTCAGATCGCAGAAGTTACACAGCTTAAGGCCTCGCTAGTACCAGTGTGGGGGACTGTCTGGGAATCCGTGGTGCGGTTGACTTTTTATTATGTCGTTTAGATTTTGTTTCACAATAGATTAAATAGGACTATGGATTAAAGCATTTAACGTCAATGGCCATTCTAAGCTGAATGTGCCTGCTCTCGTCAGATCGCAGAAGTTACACAGCTTAAGGCCTCGCTAGTACCAGTGTGGGAGACTGTCTGGGAATCCGTGGTGCGGTAGAATTTTTATTATGTCGTTTAGATTTTGTTTCACAATCGATTAAAAAGGACTATGGATTAAAGCATTTAATGTCAATGGCCATTCTAAGCTGAATGTCCCTGCTCTCGTCAGATCGCAGAAGTTACACAGCTTAAGGCTTCGCTAGTACCAGTGTGGGAGACTGTCTGGGAATCCGTGGTGCGGTTGTCTTTTTATTATGTCGTTTAGATTTTGTTTCACAATCGATAAAAAAGGACTATGGATTAAAGCATTTAATGTCAATGGCCATTCTAAGCTGAATGTGCCTGCTCTCGTTAGATCGCAGAAATTACACAGCTTAACGCCTCGCTAGTACCAGTGTGGGAGACTGTCTGGGAATCCGAGGTGCGGTTGACTTTTTATTATGTCGTTTAGATTTTGTTTCACAATCGATTAAAAAGGACTATGGATTAAAGCATTCAATGTCAATGGCCATTCTAAGCTGAATGTGCCTGCTCTCGATAGATCGCAGAAGTTACACAGCTTAACGCCTCGCTAGTACCAGTGTGGGAGACTGTCTGGGAATCCGTGGTGCGGTTGACTTTTTATTATGTTGTTTAGATTTTGTTTCACAATAGATTAAATAGGACTATGGATTAACTCTTTTAATATCAATGGCCATTCTAAGCTGAATGTGCCTGCACTCGTTAGATCGCAGAAGTTACACAGCTTAACGCCTCGCTAGTACCACTGTGGGAGACTGTCTGGGAATCCGAGGTGCGGTTGACTTTTTATTATGTCGTTTAGATTTTGTTTCACAATCGATTAAAAAGGACTATGGATTAAAGCATTTAATGTCAATGGCCATTCTAAGCTGAATGTGCCTGCTCTCGTTAGATCGCAGAAGTTACACAGCTTAACGCCTCGCTAGAACCAGTGTGGGCGACTGTCTGGGAATCCGTGGTGCGGTTGAATTTTTATTATGTCGTTTAGATTTTGTTTCACAATCGATTAAAAAGGACTATGGATTAAAGCATTTAATGTCAATGGCCATTCTAAGCTGAATGTCCCTGCTCTCGTCAGATCGCAGAAGTTACACAGCTTAAGGCCTCGCTAGTACCAGTGTGGGAGACTGTCTGGGAATCCGTGGTGCGGTTGACTTTTTATTATGGCGTTTAGATTTTGTTTCACAATAGATTAAATAGGACTATGGATTAAAGCATTTAACGTCAATGGCCATTCTAAGCTGAATGTGCCTGCTCTCGTCAGAACGCAGAAGTTACACAGCTTAAGGCCTCGCTAGTACCAGTGTGGGAGACTGTCTGGGAATCCGTGGTGCGGTTGCATTTTTATTATGTCGTTTAGATTTTGTTTCACAATCGATTAAAAAGAACTATGGATTAAAGCATTTAATGTCAATGGCCATTCTAAGCTGAATGTCCCTGCTCTCGTCATATCGCAGAAGTTACACAGCTTAAGGCCTCGCTAGTACCAGTGTGGGAGACTGTCTGGGAATCCGTGGTGCGGTTGACTTTTTATTATGTCGTTTAGATTTTGTTTCACAATCAATTAAAAAGGACTATGGATTAAAGCTTTTAAAGTCACTGGCCATTCTAAGCTGAATGTGCCTGCTCTCGTCAGATTGCAGAAGTTACACAGCTTAAGGCCTCGCTAGTACTAGTGTGGGAGACTGTCTGGGAATCCGTGGTGCGGTTGACTTTTTATTATGTTGTTTAGATTTTGTTTCACAATAGATTAAATAGGACTATGGATTAAAGTATTTAACGTCAATGGCCATTCTAAGCTGAATGTGCCTGCTCTCGTCAGATCGCAGAAGTTACACAGCTTAAGGCCTCGCTAGTACCAGTGTGGGAGACTGTCTGGGAATCCGTGGTGCGGTAGAATTTTTATAATGTCGTTTAGATTTTGTTTCACAATCGATTAAAAAGGACTATGGATTAAAGCATTTAATGTCAATGGCCATTCTAAGCTGAATGTCCCTGCTCTCGTCAGATCGCAGAAGTTACACAGCTTAAGGCTTCGCTAGTACCAGTGTGTGAGACTGTCTGGGAATCCGTGGTGCGGTTGTCTTTTTATTATGTCGTTTAGATTTTGTTTCACAATCGATAAAAAAGGACTATGGATTAAAGCATTTAATGTCAATGGCCATTCTAAGCTGAATGTGCCTGCTCTCGTTAGATTGCAGAAATTACACAGCTTAACGCCTCGCTAGTACCAGTGTGGGAGACTGTCTGGGAATCCGAGGTGCGGTTGACTTTTTATTATGTCGTTTAGATTTTGTTTCACAATCGATTAAAAAGGACTATGGATTAAAGCATTCAATGTCAATGGCCATTCTAAGCTGAATGTGCCTGCTCTCGATAGATCGCAGAAGTTACACAGCTTAACGCCTCGCTAGTACCAGTGTGGGAGACTGTCTGGGAATCCGTGGTGCGGTTGACTTTTTATTATGTTGTTTAGATTTTGTTTCACAATAGATTAAATAGGACTATGGATTAACTCTTTTAATATCAATGGCCATTCTAAGCTGAATGTGCCTGCTCTCGTTAGATCGCAGAAGTTACACAGCTTAACGCCTCGCTAGTACCACTGTGGGAGACTGTCTGGGAATCCGAGGTGCGGTTGACTTTTTATTATGTCGTTTAGATTTTGTTTCACAATCGATTAAAAAGGACTATGGATTAAAGCGTTTAATGTCAATGGCCATTCTAAGCTGAATGTGCCTGCTCTCGTTAGATCACAGAAGTTACACAGCTTAACGCCTCGCTAGAACCAGTGTGGGCGACTTTCTGGGAATCCGTGGTGCGGTTGAATTTTTATTATGTCGTTTAGATTTTGTTTCACAATCGATTAAAAAGGACTATGGATTAAAGCATTTAATGTCAATGGCCATTCTAAGCTGAATGTCCCTGCTCTCGTCAGATCGCAGAAGTTACACAGCTTAAGGCCTCGCTAGTACCAGTGTGGGAGACTGTCTGGGAATCCGTGGTGTGGTTGACTTTTTACTATGGCGTTTAGATTTTGTTTCACAATAGATTAAATAGGACTATGGATTAAAGCATTTAACGTCAATGGCCATTCTAAGCTGAATGTGCCTGCTCTCGTCAGAACGCAGAAGTTACACAGCTAAGGCCTCGCTAGTACCAGTGTGGGAGACTGTCTGGGAATCCGTGGTGCGGTTGAATTTTTATTATGTCGTTTAGATTTTGTTTCACAATCGATAAAAAAGGACTATGGATTAAAGCATTTAATGTCAATGGCCATTCTAAGCTGAATGTCCCTGCTCTCGTCAGATCGCAGAAGTTACACAGCTTAAGGCCTCGCTAGTACCAGTGTGGGAGACTGTCTGGGAATCCGTGGTGCGGTTGACTTTTTATTATGTTGTTTAGATTTTGTTTCACAATAGATTAAATAGGACTATGGATTAACTCTTTAAATATCAATGGCCATTCTAAGCTGAATGTGCCTGCTCTCGTTAGATCGCAGAAGTTACACAGCTTAATGCCTCGCTAGTACCACTGTGGGAGACTGTCTGGGAATCCGTGGTGCGGTTGAATTTTTATTATGTCGTTTAGATTTTGTTTCACAATCGATTAAAAAGGACTATGGATTAAAGCATTTAATGTCAATGGCCATTCTAAGATGAAGGTGCCTGCTCTCATCAGATCGCAGAAGTTACACAGCTTAAGGGCTCGCTAGTACCAGTGTGGGAGACTGTCTGGGAATCCGTGGTGCGTTTGACTTTTTATTATGTCGTTTAGATTTTGTTTCACAATCGATTAAAAAGGACTATGGATTAAAGCATTTAATGTCAATGGCCATTCTAAGCTGAATGTGCCTGCTCTCGTCAGATCGCAGAAGTTACACAGTTTAAGGCCTCGCTAGTACCAGTGTGGGAGACTGTCTGGGAATCCGTGGTGCGGTTGACTTTTTATTATGTCGTTTAGATTTTGTTTCACAATAGATTAAATAGGACTATGGATTATAGCATTTAACGTCAATGGCCATTCTAAGCTGAATGTACCTGCTCTCGTCAGAACGCAGAAGTTACACAGCTTAAGGCCTCGCTAGTACCAGTGTGGGAGACTGTCTGGGAATCCGTGGTGCGGTTGAATTTTTATTATGTCGTTTAGATTTTGTTTCACAATCGATTAAAAAGGACTATGGATTAATGCATTTAACGTCAATGGCCATTCTAAGCTGAATGTCCCTGCTCTCGTCAGATTGCAGAAGTTACACAGCTTAACGCCTCGCTAGTACCAGTGTGGGAGACTGTCTGGGAATCCGTGGTGCGGTTGACTTTTTATTATGTCGTTTAGATTTTGTTTCACATCAGATTAAATAGGACTATGGATTAAAGCATTTAACGTCAATGGCCATTCTAAGCTGAATGTGCCTGCTCTCGTCAGATCGCAGAAGTTACACAGCATAAGGCCTCGCTAGTACCAGTGTGGGAGACTGTCTGGGAATCCGTGGTGCGGTTGAATTTTTATTATGTTGTTTAGATTTTGTTTCACAATCGATTAAAAAGGACTATGGATTAAAGCATTTAGTGTCAATGGCCATTCTAAGCTGAATGTCCCTGTTCTCGTCAGATCGCAGAAGTTACACAGCATAAGGCCTCGCTAGTACCAGTGTGGGAGACTGTCTGGGAATCCGTGGTGCGGTTGACTTTTTATTATGTCGTTTAGATTTTGTTTCACAATCGATTAAAAAGGACTATGGATTAAAGCATTTAATGTCAATGGCCATTCTAAGCTGAATGTGCCTGCTCTCGTCAGATCGCAGAAGTTACACATCTTAAGGCCTCGCTAGTACCAGTGTGGGAGACTGTCTGGGAATCCGTGGTGCGGTTGAATTTTTATTATGTTGTTTAGATTTTGATTCACAATCGATTAAAAAGGACTATGGATTAAAGCATTTAATGTCAATGGCCATTCTAAGCTGAATGTCGCTGCTCTCGTCAGATCGCAGAAGTTACACAGCTTAAGGCCTCGCTAGTACTAGTGTGGGAGACTCTCTGGGAATCCGTGGTGCGGTTGCCTTTTTATTATGTTGTTTAGATTTTGTTTCACAATAGATTAAATAGGACTATGGATTAAGGCTTTTAATGTCGATGGCCATTCTAAGCTGAATGTGCCTGCTCTCGTCAGATCGCAGAAGTTACACAGCTTAAGGCCTCGCTAGTACCAGTGTGGGACACTGTCTGGGAATCTGTGGTGCGGTTGACTTTTTATTATGTCGTTTAGATTTTGTTTCACAATCGATAAAAAAGGACTATGGATTAAAGCATTTAACGTCAATGGCCATTCTAAGCTGAATGTACCTGCTCTCGTCAGAACGCAGAAGTTACACAGCTTAAGGCCTCGCTAGTACCAGTGTGGGAGACTGTCTGGAAATCCGTGGTGCGGTTGAATTTTTATTATGTCGTTTAGATTTTGTTTCACAATCGATTAAAAAGGACTATGGATTAAAGCATTTAACGTCAATGGCCATTCTAAGCTGAATGTCCCTGCTCTCGTCAGATCGCAGAAGTTACACAGCATAAGGCCTCGCTAGTACCAGTGTGGGAGACTGTCTGGGAATCCGTGGTGCGGTTGAACTTTTATTATGTCGTTTTTATTTTGTTTCACAATCGATAAAAAAGGACTATGGATTAAAGCATTTAATGTCAATGGCCATTCTCAGCTGAATGTCCCTGCTCTCGTCTGATCGCAGAAGTTATACAGCTTAAGGCCTCGCTAGTACCAGTGTGGGAGACTGTCTGGGAATCCGTGGTGTGGTTGACTTTTTATTATGTCGTTTAGATTTTGTTTCACAATCGATTAAATAGGACTATGGATTAAAGCTTTTAATCTCAATGGCCCTTCTAAGCTGAATGTGCCTGCTCTCGTCAGATCGCAGAAGTTACACAGCTTAAGGCTTCGCTAGTACCAGTGTGGGAGACTGTCTGGGAATCCGTGGTGCGGTTGTCTTTTTATTATGTCGTTTAGATTTTGTTTCACAATCGATAAAAAAGGACTATGGATTAAAGCATTTAATGTCAAAGGCCATTCTAAGCTGAATGTGCCTGCTCTCGTTAGATCGCAGAAGTTACACAGCTTAACGCCTCGCTAGTACCAGTGTGGGAGACTGTCTGGGAATCCGAGGTGCGGTTGACTTTTTATTATGTCGTTTAGATTTTGTTTCACAATCGATTAAAAAGGACTATGGATTAAAGCATTTAATGTCAATGGCCATTCTAAGCTGAATGTGCCTTCTCTCTATAGATCGCAGAAGTTACACAGCTTAACGCCTCGCTAGAACCAGTGTGGGAGACTGTCTGGGAATCCGTGGTGCGGTTGAATTTTTATTATGTCGTTTAGATTTTGTTTCACAATAGATTAATTAGGACTATGGATTAAAGCATTTAATGTCAATGGCCATTCTAAGCTGAATGTCCCTGCTCACGTCAGATCGCAGAAGTTACACAGCTTAAGGCCTCGCTAGTACCAGTGTGGGAGACTGTCTGGGAATCCGTGGTGCGGTTGTCTTTTTATTATGTCGTTTAGATTTTGTTTCACAATCGATAAAAAAGGACTATGGATTAAATCATTTAATGTCAATGGCCATTCTAAGCTGAATGTGCCTGCTCTTGTTAGATCGCAGAAGTTACAAAGCTTAACGCCTCGCTAGTACCAGTGTGGGAGACTGTCTGGGAATCCGAGGTGCGGTTGACTTTTTATTATGTCGTTTAGATTTTGTTTCACAATCGATTAAAAAGGACTATGGATTAAAGCATTTAATGTCAATGGCCATTCTAAGATGAATGTGCCTGCTCTCATCAGATCGCAGAAGTTACACAGCTTAAGGCCTCGCTAGTACCAGTGTGGGAGACTGTCTGGGAATCCGTGGTGCGGTTGAATTTTTATTATGTCGTTTAGATTTTGTTTCACAATCGATTAAAAAGGACTATGGATTAAAGCATTTAATGTCAATGGCCATTCTAAGCTGAATGTCCCTGCTCTCGTCAGATTGCAGAAGTTACACAGCTTAACGCCTCGCTAGTACCAGTGTGGGAGACTGTCTGGGAATCCGTGGTGCGGTTGTCTTTTTATTATGTCGTTTAGATTTTGTTTCACAATAGATCAAATAGGACTATGGATTAAAGCATTTAACGTCAAAGGCCATTCTAAGCTGAATGTGCCTGCTCTCGTCAGAACGCAGAAGTTAAACAGCTTAAGGCCTCGCTAGTACCAGTGTGGTAGACTGTCTGGGAATCCGTGGTGCGGTTGAATTTTTATTATGTCGTTTAGATTTTGTTTCACAATCGATTAAAAAGGACTATGGATTAAAGCATTTAATGTCAATGGCCATTCTAAGCTGAATGTCCCTGCTCTCGTCAGATTGCAGAAGTTACACAGCTTAACGCCTCGCTAGTACCAGTGTGGGAGACTGTCTGGGAATCCGTGGTGCGGTTGTCTTTTTATTATGTCGTTTAGATTTTGTTTCACAATCGATAAAAAAGGACTATGGATTAAAGCATTTAATGTCAATGGCCATTCTAAGCTGAATGTGCCTGCTCTTGTCAGAACGCAGAAGTTACACAGCTTAAGGCCTTGCTAGTACCAGTGTGGGAGGCTGTCTGGGAATCCGTGGTGCGGTTGACTTTTTATTATGTCGTTTAGATTTTGTTTCACAATAGATCAAATAGGACTATGGATTAAAGCATTTAACGTCAAAGGCCATTCTAAGCTGAATGTGCCTGCTCTCGTCAGAACGCAGAAGTTAAACAGCTTAAGGCCTCGCTAGTACCAGTGTGGTAGACTGTCTGGGAATCCGTGGTGCGGTTGAATTTTTATTATGTCGTTTCAATTTTGTTTCACAATCGATTAAAAAGGACTATGGATTAAAGCATTTAATGTCAATGGCCATTCTAAGCTGAATGTCCCTGCTCTCGTCAGGTCGCAGAAGTTACACAGCTTAAGGCCTCGCTAGTACCAGTGTGGGAGACTGTCTGGGAATCCGTGGTGCGGTTGCCTTTTTATTATGTCGTTTAGATTTTGTTTCACAATAGATTAAATAGGACTATGGATTAAAGCATTTAACGTCAATGGCCATTTTAAGCTGAATGTGCCTGCTCTCGTCAGATCGCAGAAGTTACACAGCTTAAGGCCTCGCTAGTACCAGTGTGGGAGACTGTCTGGGAATCCGTGGTGCGGTTGAATTTTTATTATGTCGTTTAGATTTTGTTTCACAATCGATTAAAAAGGACTATGGATTAAAGCATTTAATGTCAATGGCCATTCTAAGCTGAATGTGCCTGCTCTTGTCAGAACGCAGAAGTTACACAGCTTAAGGCCTTGCTAGTACCAGTGTGGGAGGCTGTCTGGGAATCCGTGGTGCGGTTGACTTTTTATTATGTCGTTTAGATTTTGTTTCACAATAGATCAAATAGGACTATGGATTAAAGCATTTAACGTCAAAGGCCATTCTAAGCTGAATGTGCCTGCTCTCGTCAGATCGCAGAAGTTACACAGCTTAAGGCTTCGCTAGTACCAGTGTGGGAGACTGTCTGGGAATCCGTGGTGCGGTTGAACTTTTATTATGTCGTTTTTATTTTGTTTCACAATCGATAAAAAAGGACTATGGATTAAAGCATTTAATGTCAATGGCCATTCTCAGCTGAATGTCCCTGCTCTCGTCTGATCGCAGAAGTTACACAGCTTAAGGCCTCGCTAGTACCAGTGTGGGAGACTGTCTGGGAATCCGTGGTGCGGTTGACTTTTTATTATGTCGTTTAGATTTTGTTTCACAATAGATTAAATAGGACTTTGGATTAAAGCATTTAACGTCAATGGCCATTCTAAGCTGAATGTGCCTGCTCTCGTCAGAACGCAGAAGTTACACAGCTTAAGGCCTCGCTAGTACCAGTGTGGGAGACTCTCTGGGAATCCGTGGTGCGGTTGACTTTTTATTATGTCGTTTAGATTTTGTTTCACAATCGATTAAAAAGGACTTTGGATTAAATCTTTTAATGTCAATGGCCATTCTAAGCTGAATGTGCCTGCTCTCGTCATATCGCAGAAGTTACACAGCTTAAGGCCTCGCTAGTACCTGTGTGGGAGACTGTCTGGGAATCCGTGGTGCAGTTGACTTTTTATTATGTCGTTTAGATTTTGTTTCACAATCGATTAAAAAGGAATATGGATTAAAGCATTTAATGTCAATGGCCATTCTAAGCTGAATGTGCCTGCTCTCGTCAGATCGCAGAAGTTACACAGCTTAAGGCCTCGCTAGTACCAGTGTGGGAGACTGTCTGGGAATCCGTAGTGCGGTTGACTTTTTATTATGTCGTTTCGATTTTGTTTCACAATCGATTAAAAAGGACTATGGATTAAAGCATTTAATGTCAATGGCCATTCTAAGCTGAATGTGCCTGCTCTCGTCAGATCGCAGAAGTTACACAGCTTAAGGCCTTGCTAGTACCAGGGTGGGAGACTGTCTGGGAATCCGTGGTGCGGTTGACTTTTTATTATGTCGTTTAGATTTTGTTTCACAATAGATTAAATAGGACTATGGATTAAAGCATTTAACGTCAATGGCCATTCTAAGCTGAATGTGCCTGCTTTCGTCAGAACACAGAAGTTACACAGCTTAAGGCCTCACTAGTACCAGTGTGGGAGACTCTCTGAGAATCCGCGGTGCGGTTGACTTTTTATTATGTTGTTTAGATTTTGTTTCACAATAGATTAAATAGGACTATGGATTAAGGCTTCTAATGTCAATGGCCATTCTAAGCTGAATGTGCCTGCTCTCGTCAGATCGCAGAAGTTACACAGCTTAAGGCCTCGCTAGTACCAGTGTGGGAGACTGTCTGGGAATCCGTGGTGCGGTTGACATTTTATTATGTCGTTTAGATTTTGTTTAACAATCGATTAAAAAGGACTATGGATTAAAGCATTTATTGTCAATGGCTATTCTAAGCTGAATGTGCCTGCTCTCGTTAGATCGCAGAAGTTACACAGCTTAACGCCTCGCTAGTACCAGTGTGGGAGACTGTCTGGGAATCCGTGGTGCGGTTGACTTTTTATTATGTCGTTTAGATTTTGTTTCACAATCGATTAAAAAGGACTATGGATTAAAGCATTTAATGTCAATGGCCATTCTAAGCTGAATGTGCCTGCTCTTGTCAGAACGCAGAAGTTACACAGCTTAAGGCCTTGCTAGTACCAGTGTGGGAGGCTGTCTGGGAATCCGTGGTGCGGTTGACTTTTTATTATGTCGTTTAGATTTTGTTTCACAATAGATCAAATAGGACTATGGATTAAAGCATTTAACGTCAAAGGCCATTCTAAGCTGAATGTGCCTGCTCTCGTCAGATCGCAGAAGTTACACAGCTTAAGGCTTCGCTAGTACCAGTGTGGGAGACTGTCTGGGAATCCGTGGTGCGGTTGAACTTTTATTATGTCGTTTTTATTTTGTTTCACAATCGATAAAAAAGGACTATGGATTAAAGCATTTAATGTCAATGGCCATTCTCAGCTGAATGTCCCTGCTCTCGTCTGATGGCAGAAGTTACACAGCTTAAGGCCTCGCTAGTACCAGTGTGGGAGACTGTCTGGGAATCCGTGGTGCGGTTGACTTTTTATTATGTCGTTTAGATTTTGTTTCACAATAGATTAAATAGGATTTTGGATTAAAGCATTTAACGTCAATGGCCATTCTAAGCTGAATGTGCCTGCTCTCGTCAGAACGCAGAAGTTACACAGCTTAAGGCCTCGCTAGTACCAGTGTGGGAGACTCTCTGGGAATCCGTGGTGCGGTTGACTTTTTATTATGTCGTTTAGATTTTGTTTCACAATCGATTAAAAAGGACTTTGGATTAAATCTTTTAATGTCAATGGCCATTCTAAGCTGAATGTGCCTGCTCTCGTCATATCGCAGAAGTTACACAGCTTAAGGCCTCGCTAGTACCTGTGTGGGAGACTGTCTGGGAATCCGTGGTGCAGTTGACTTTTTATTATGTCGTTTAGATTTTGTTTCACAATCGATTAAAAAGGACTATGGATTAAAGCATTTATTGTCAATGGCTATTCTAAGCTGAATGTGCCTGCTCTCGTTAGATCGCAGAAGTTACACAGCTTAACGCCTCGCTAGTACCAGTGTGGGAGACTGTCTGGGAATCCGTGGTGCGGTTGACTTTTTATTATGTCGTTTAGATTTTGTTTCACAATAGATTAAATAGGACTATGGATTAAAGCATTAAGCGTCAATGGCCATTTTAAGCTGAATGTGCCTGCTCTCGTCAGATCGCAGAAGTTACACAGCTTAAGGCCTCGCTGGTACCAGTGTGGGAGACTGTCTGGGAATCCGTGGTGCGGTTGAATTTTTATTATGTCGTTTAGATTTTGTTTCACAATCGATTAAAAAGGACTATGGATTAAAGCATTTAATGTCAATGGCCATTCTAAGCTGAATGTGCCTGCTCTTGTCAGAACGCAGAAGTTACACAGCTTAAGGCCTTGCTAGTACCAGTGTGGGAGGCTGTCTGGGAATCCGTGGTGCGGTTGACTTTTTATTATGTCGTTTAGATTTTGTTTCACAATAGATCAAATAGGACTATGGATTAAAACATTTAACGTCAAAGGCCATTCTAAGCTGAATGTGCCTGCTCTCGTCAGATCGCAGAAGTTACACAGCTTAAGGCTTCGCTAGTACCAGTGTGGGAGACTGTCTGGGAATCCGTGGTGCGGTTGAACTTTTATTATGTCGTTTTTATTTTGTTTCACAATCGATAAAAAAGGACTATGGATTAAAGCATTTAATGTCAATGGCCATTCTCAGCTGAATGTCCCTGCTCTCGTCTGATCGCAGAAGTTACACAGCTTAAGGCCTCGCTAGTACCAGTGTGGGAGACTGTCTGGGAATCCGTGGTGCGGTTGACTTTTTATTATGTCGTTTAGATTTTGTTTCACAATAGATTAAATAGGACTTTGGATTAAAGCATTTAACGTCAATGGCCATTCTAAGCTGAATGTGCCTGCTCTCGTCAGAACGCAGAAGTTACACAGCTTAAGGCCTCGCTAGTACCAGTGTGGGAGACTCTCTGGGAATCCGTGGTGCGGTTGACTTTTTATTATGTCGTTTAGATTTTGTTTCACAATCGATTAAAAAGGACTTTGGATTAAATCTTTTAATGTCAATGGCCATTCTAAGCTGAATGTGCCTGCTCTCGTCATATCGCAGAAGTTACACAGCTTAAGGCCTCGCTAGTACCAGTGTGGGAGACTGTCTGGGAATCCGTAGTGCGGTTGACTTTTTATTATGTCGTTTCGATTTTGTTTCACAATCGATTAAAAAGGACTATGGATTAAAGCATTTAATGTCAATGGCCATTCTAAGCTGAATGTGCCTGCTCTCGTCAGATCGCAGAAGTTACACAGCTTAAGGCCTTGCTAGTACCAGGGTGGGAGACTGTCTGGGAATCCGTGGTGCGGTTGACTTTTTATTATGTCGTTTAGATTTTGTTTCACAATAGATTAAATAGGACTATGGATTAAAGCATTTAACGTCAATGGCCATTCTAAGCTGAATGTGCCTGCTCTCGTCAGAACACAGAAGTTACACAGCTTAAGGCCTCACTAGTACCAGTGTGGGAGACTCTCTGAGAATCCGCGGTGCGGTTGACTTTTTATTATGTTGTTTAGATTTTGTTTCACAATAGATTAAATAGGACTATGGATTAAGGCTTCTAATGTCAATGGCCATTCTAAGCTGAATGTGCCTGCTCTCGTCAGATCGCAGAAGTTACACAGCTTAAGGCCTCGCTAGTACCAGTGTGGGAGACTGTCTGGGAATCCGTGGTGCGGTTGACATTTTATTATGTCGTTTAGATTTTGTTTAACAATCGATTAAAAAGGACTATGGATTAAAGCATTTATTGTCAATGGCTATTCTAAGCTGAATGTGCCTGCTCTCGTTAGATCGCAGAAGTTACACAGCTTAACGCCTCGCTAGTACCAGTGTGGGAGACTGTCTGGGAATCCGTGGTGCGGTTGACTTTTTATTATGTCGTTTAGATTTTGTTTCACAATAGATTAAATAGGACTATGGATTAAAGCATTAAGCGTCAATGGCCATTTTAAGCTGAATGTGCCTGCTCTCGTCAGATCGCAGAAGTTACACAGCTTAAGGCCTCGCTGGTACCAGTGTGGGAGACTGTCTGGGAATCCGTGGTGCGGTTGAATTTTTATTATGTCGTTTAGATTTTGTTTCACAATCGATTAAAAAGGACTATGGATTAAAGCATTTAATGTCAATGGCCATTCTAAGCTGAACGTCCCTGCTCTCGTCAGATCGCAGAAGTTACACAGCTTAAAACCTCGCTAGTACCAGTGTGGGAGACTGTCTGGGAATCCATGGTGCGGTTGATGTTTTATTATGTCGTTTAGATTTTGTTTCACAATCGATTAAAAAGGACTATGGATTAAAGCATTTAATGTCAATCGCCATTCTAAGCTGAATGTGCCTGCTCTCGTCAGATCGCAGAAGTTACACAGCTTAAGGCCTCGCTAGTACCTGTATGGGAATACGTGGTGTGGTTGAATTTTTATTATGTCGTTTAGATTTTGTTTCACAATCGATTAAAAAGGACTATGGATTAAAGCATTTAATGTCAATGGCCATTCTAAGCTGAATGTCCCTGCTCTCGTCAGATCGCAGAAGTTACACAGCTTAAGGCCTCGCTAGTACCAGTGTGGGAGACTGTCTGGGAATCCGTGGTGTGGTTGACTTTTTATTATGTCGTTTAGATTTTGTTTCACAATCGATTAAAAAGGACTATGGATTAAAGCATTTAATGTCAATGGCCATTCTAAGCTGAATGTGCCTGCTCTCGTCAGATCGCAGAAGTTACACAGCTTAAGGCCTCGCTAGTACCAGTG
Organism: Rhinoderma darwinii; assembly: GCF_050947455.1. Classification (NCBI taxonomy): domain Eukaryota; kingdom Metazoa; phylum Chordata; class Amphibia; order Anura; family Rhinodermatidae; genus Rhinoderma; species Rhinoderma darwinii. The sequence goes on along the minus strand of NC_134687.1, from coordinate 254,403,027 downwards.
TGGGAGACTGTCTGGGAATCCGTGGTGCGGTTGACTTTTTATTATGTCGTTTAGATTTTGTTTCACAATAGATTAAATAGGACTATGGATTAAAGAATTTAACGTCAATGGCCATTCTAAGCTGAATGTGCCTGCTCTCGTCAGAACACAGAAGTTACACAGCTTAAGGCCTCGCTAGTACCAGTGTGGGAGACTGTCTGGGAATCCGTGGTGCGGTTGAATTTTTATTATGTCGTTTAGATTTTGTTTCACAATCGATTAAAAAGGACTATGGATTAAAGCATTTAATGTCAATGGCCATTCTAAGCTAAATGTCCCTCCTCTCGTCAGATCACAAAAGTTACACAACTTAAGGTCTCGCTAGTACCAGTGTGGGAGACTGTCTGTGAATCCGTGGAGCGGTTGAATTTTTATTATGTCGTTTATATTTTGATTCACAATCGATTAAAAAGGACTATGGATTAAAGCATTTAATGTCAATGGCCATTCTAAGCTGAATGTCCCTGCTCTCGTCAGATTGCAGAAGTTACACAGCTTAAAACCTCGCTAGTACCAGTGTGGGAGACTGTCTGGGAATCCGTGGTGCAGTTGACTTTTTATTATGTCGTTTAGATTTTGTTTCACAATCGATTAAAAAGGACTATGGATTAAAGCGTTTAATGTCGATGGCCATTCTAAGCTGAATGTTCGTGCTCTCGTCAGATCGCAGAAGTTACACAGCTTAAGGCCTCGCTAGTACCAGTGTGGGAGACTGTCTCGGAATCCGTGGTGCGGTTGACTTTTTATTATGTCGTTTAGATTTTGTTTCACAATAGATTAAATAGGACTATGGATTAAAGCATTTAACGTCAATGGCCATTCTAAGCTGAATGTGCCTGCTCTCGTCAGATCGCAGAAGTTACACAGCTTAAGGCCTCGCTAGTACCAGTGTGGGAGACTGTCTGGGAATCCGTGGTGCGGTTGACTTTTTATTATGTCGTTTAGATTTTGTTTCACAATCGATTAAAAAGGACTATGGATTAACCCCTTAAGGACGCAGCCTAGTTTGGGCCTTAAGGCTCAGAGCCCATTTTTCAAATCTGACATATTTCACTTTATGTGGTAATAACGTCGGAATGCTTAAACCTATCCAAGCGATTCTGAGATTGTTTTCTCGTGACACTTTGGGCTTCATGTTCGTGGTAAAATTTGGTCGATATATTCAGTCTTTATTTGTGAAAAATTGCAAAATTTAGAGAAAATTTACAAAAAATAGCATTTTTCAGAATTTAAATGCATCTGCTTGAAAAACAGACGGTTATACCACCCAAAATAGTTACTAGTTCACATTTCCCATATGTCTACTTTAGATTGGCATCGTTTTTTGAACATTCTTTTATTTTTCTTGGACGTTACAAGGCTTAGAACATAAACAGCAATTTCTCATATTCTTAAGAAAATTTCAAAAGCCTTTTTTTGAAGGTGCCAGTTCAGTTCTGAAGTGGATTTGAGGGGCCTATGTATTAGAAACCCCCATAAAACACCCCATTTTAAAAACTAGACCCCTCAAAGTATTCAAAACAGCATATAGAAAGTTTTTTAACCCTTCAGGCATTTCACAGGAATTAAAGCAAAGTGGAAATTAAATTTGCAAATTTCATTTTTTCTGCTGAATTTCAATTTTATTCAATTTTTTTTTAGTAACAGAGAAGGTTTTACCAGAGAAACACTACTAAATATGTATTGTCCAGATTCTGCAGTTTTTAGAAATGTCCCACATGTGGCCCTACTGCGCTCGTGGACTAAAACACAAGCCCTAGAAGCAAAGAAGCACCTAGTGCATTTTGAGGCCTCTTTTTTATTAGAATATATTTTAGGCAGCATGCCAGGTTTGAAGAGGCGTTGAGGTATCAAAACAATGGAAACCCACCAGAAGTGACCCCATTTTGGAAATTACACCCCTCAAGGAATTCATTTATGGTTTTTGTTATCATTTTGACCGCACAGTTTTTTCACAGCACCTATTTGAATTGGGCTGTGAAATGAAAAAAATGATATTTTTTCCAATAAAATGTCATTTTTGATCAAATTTTCTTATTTTCACAAGGAACAACATACCCCATTTTGTTGCCCAATTTGTCCTTAGTGCGGCAATACCCCATTTGTGGTGATAAACTGCCGTTTGGGCCCATGGGAGGGCTCAGAAGGAAAGGAGCGCTATGTGTTTGTTGGAGTCCAGATTTTGCTGGATTGGTTTTCGGGTGCCATGTCGCATTTGCAGAGCCCCAGAGGTATCAAAGCAATGGAAACCCACCAGAAGTGACCCCATTTTGGAAACTACACCCCTCAAGGAATTCATTTATGGTTTTTGTTATCATTTTGACCGCACAGGTTTTTCACAGCACCTATTTGAATTGGGCTGTGAAATGAAAAAAATTATATTTTTTCCAATAAGATGTCATTTTTGATCAAAATTTCTTATTTTCACAGGGAACAACATACCCCATTTTGTTGCCCAATTTGTCCTTAGTGCGGCAATACCCCATTTGTGGTGATAAACTGCCGTTTGGGCCCATGGGAGGGCTCAGACGGAAAGGAGCGCTATGTGTTTGTTGGAGTCCAGATTTTGCTGGATTGGTTTTCGGGTGCCATGTTGCATTTGCAGAGCCCCAGAGGTATCAAAGCAATGGAAACCCACCAGAAGTGACCCCATTTTGGAAACTACACCCCTCAAGGAATTCATTTATGGTTTTTGTTATCATTTTGACCGCACAGTTTTTTCACAGCACCTATTTGAATTGGGCTGTGAAATGAAAAAAATGATATTTTTTCCAATAAGATGTCATTTTTGATCAAAATTTCTTATTTTCACAAGGAACAACATACCCCATTTTGTTGCCCAATTTGTCCTTAGTGCGGCAATACCCCATTTGTGGTGATAAACTGCCCTTTGGGCCCATGGGAGGGCTCAGAAGGAAAGGACCACCATTTGGCCTACTGGAGCTTTTCTGGTGCTAAGTCATGTATGCAGAAGCCCCTGAGGTACCAGTACAGTTGAAACCCCCGAGAAGTGACCCCATTTTAAAAACTACACCCCTTAAGACATTCATCTAGAGGTGTAGTGAGCATTTTGACCCCACAGGTACTGTGTAAAAGATAATGCGCAGCAGATGGTGCAGTGTGAGATTTGCAATTTTATATATGTATATGCCATTTCAGTGTCCAATATAGTGTGCCCAGCATGCGCCACCGGAGATATACACCCCTTAAATTGTAATGTGGGTTCTCCTGGGTACGACAATACCCTACATGTGGCTGTTATCAGCTGCCTGGGCATACGGCAGGGCTCAGAAGGGAAAGATGAGGGGGGTAAGCTGTGCGGAGTGCATCAGGGTAAATTGAAAATCAAGGGATGTATGATACATTTTAAAACAATCTTTTATACAGAGCCCTGGTTTTTCGGGACACGTGTCACATTGGTATATTGTGTTCTTCCTTATCCCCCTCTTATAGCAGACTCTGCACCTCTTTTGACTCTTTCCCTTTCCACCGGTTTGGGGACCTTCTCCTGGAAAGTGTTGCCCTGGTACGATGCGCCCCCCCCTTCCTGGTCCCTAAAGATTAGATCTTGAAATTCCAGGAAAGTTCCCGTCTGGCCTGCACATCGACGTAGCACATACGCATTGTACAAAGCCATCTGTATGATGTGCCCGGCCAGCTTCTTATACTACACCGCATGGCGCTGTAGGGCTTCAGGACTTGATTTGACAAGTCCATCCCTCCCATGTACCTATTGTAGTCCAGGATGCAGTCTGGTTTGGGGGTGGCCTTTCCTTCATATATCCTAAACCTGTAGGTATACCCTGATGCACTCTCGCACAGCTTATACATCTTCACGCCATACCTTGCCCTCTTACCTGGCAGGTACTGGCGGAATTGAACCCTCCCTTTAAAATGTACCAGGGACTCATCAATAGAAAAACACTTCTCGGGGGTGTATGCTTGGGAAAACCGGGCACTGGAACGGTCTAATAGGGGTCTCCGTTTATACAAACGGTCAAAACTGGGGTCATCTCGGAGTGGGCACGGCTCATTATCAGTATAATGTAAGAAGCGAAGTATTGCCTCATTTATTTATTTTTTTAGGTTCCAGTTCAGTTCTGAAGTTGCTTTGAGGGGCCCATATATTAGAAACCCCTATCAAACACCCCATTTTAGAAACTAGACCCCTCAAAGTATTCACAACAGCATTTAGAAAGTTTATGAACCCTTTAGGTGTTTCACAGAAATTTAGAGCAAAGTAGAGGTGAAATTTACTCTTTTTATACCATTTTTTTTATAACACAAAAGGATTTATCAGAGAAACGCAACTCAATACTTATTGCCCAGATTCTGCAGTTTAGAGAAATATCCCACATGTTGCCCTCGGGCGGTAATGGACTGAAGCGCCGGCCTCCGAAGCAAAGGAGCACCTAGCGGATTTTGAGCCCTCTTTTTTATTAGGCACCATGTCCGGTTTGAAGAGGTCTTGTGGTGCCAAAACATTGGAAACCCCCCAAAAGTGACCCAATTTGGAAACTAGACCCCTTGAGGAATCCATTGTAGTTTTCATGGGGTGCATGCGGCTTTTTGATCAGTTTTTATTCCATTTTTAGGTGGCGTGGTGACTAATAAACAGCAATTCTACTATTGTTTTTGTATACTTTTTTTTTTACAGCGTTCACCGTGCGCTATAAATGACATATTCACTTTATTCTGCGGGGCGAGACGATTACGGCGATACCAGATGTTTATAGTTTTTTTTTATGTCTTATGGCGTTTGCACAATAAAATACGTTTTGTAAACAATCATTCACTTTTTGTGTTACCTTATTCTAAGAGCCATAACGTTTTTATTTTTCAATCAATAAAGCCGTGCGAGGACTTATTTTTTGCGTAACGAACTGTATTTTCCATCAGTACCATTTTTCGGTACATGCGACTTTTTGATCTCTTTTTATTCCATTTTTTGGGAGGTGAAGTGACCAAACAATTGTGATTGTGGTACGGTTTATTAATATTTTTTTTTACGGCGTTCACCGTGCGGGATAAATAACAAAATAATTTTGTAGTTCAGGCCGTTACGGACGCGGCGATACCAATTATGTATAGTTTATTTGTTTGTTTATATATTTTTATTAATAATAAAGGCCTGATAAGGGAAAAAGTGGGACTTTTACTTTTATTACTTTTAAAACTTTTATTTTCTTATTTTTACACATCTTTTTTTAACTTTTTTTTTACTTTATTACTTTGTCCCACTAGGGGACATGAGGGCAGGAGGCCCTGATCGCTATTCTAATACACTGCACTACATGCGTAGTGCAGTGTATTAGAACTGTCAGCTACTCACTGACAGCAAGCATAGTGGGTCCTGACGTTGTCAGGACCCACTAGGCTTCCGTCTATGGCATCGCCGGACGCCATTGTTTGGTGTCCGGTTGCCATAGTCACCATCGCCGGCCGCTATCGCGTAGCAGGCCGGCGATGGCAGCTTAACCCCTAAAAAGCCGCGATCTCTATAGAACGCGGCTTTTAAGGGGTTAATCAGCGGGGACACAGCGATCGGTCCCCGCTGTAGGAGCTGTGACAGCTGCTGAACAAGACAGCAGCGTCACAGCTCCTGTATGTGTCGGGAGGACGGCCGAAACGGCCGTTACTCCCGAGACGTACTATTACGGCATGGAGCGCGAACGATACAGCTGCCATGACGTAATAGTACGTCAAGGAGCGGGAAGGGGTTAAAGCATTTAATGTCAATGGCCATTCTAAGCTGAATGTGCCTGCTCTCGTCAGATCGCAGAAGTTACACAGCTTAAGGCCTCGCTAGTACCAGTGTGGGAGACTGTCTGGGAATCCGTGGAGCGGTTGAATTTTTATTATGTCGTTTAGATTTTGTTTCACAATCGATTAAAAAGTACTATGGATTAAAGCATTTAATGTCAATGGCCATTCTAAGCTGAATGTCCTTGCTCTCGTCAGATTGCAGAAGTTACACAGCTTAAAACCTCGCTAGTACCAGTGTGGGAGACTGTCTGGGAATCCGTGGTGCGGTTGACTTTTTATTATGTCGTTTAGATTTTGTTTCACAATAGATTAAATAGGACTATGGATTAAAGCATTTAACGTCAATGGCCATTCTAAGCTGAATTTCCCTGCTCTCGTCAAATCGCAGAAGTTACACAGCTAAAGGCCTCGCTAGTACCAGTGTGGGAGACACTCTGGGAATCCGTGGTGCGGTTGACTTTTTATTATGTTGTTTAGATTTTGTTTCACAATAGATTAAATAGGACTATGGATTAAGGCTTTTAATGTCGACGGCCATTCTAAGCTGAATGTGCCTGCTCTCGTCAGATCGCAGAAGTTACACAGCTTAAGGCCTCGCTAGTACCAGTGTGGGAGACTGTCGGGGAATCCGTGGTGCGGTTGCCTTTTTATTATGTCGTTTAGATTTTGTTTCACAATAGATTAAATAGGACTATGGATTAAAGCATTTAACGTCAATGGCCATTCTAAGCTGAATGTGCCTGCTCTCGTCAGATCGCAGAAGTTACAAAGCTTAAGGCCTCGCTAGTACCGGTGTGGGAGACTGTCTGGGAATCCGTGGTGCGGTTAAATTTTTATTATGTCGTTTAGATTTTGTTTCACAATCGATTAAAAAGGACTATGGATTAAAGCATTTAATGTCAATGGCCATTCTAAGCTGAATGTGCCTGCTCTCGTCAGATTGCAGAAGTTACACAGCTTAAGGCCTCGCTAGTACCAGTGTGGGTGACTGTCTGGGAATCCGTGGTGCGGTTGGCTTTTTATTATGTTGTTTAGATTTTGTTTCACAATAGATTAAATAGGACTATGGATTAAAGCATTTAACGTCAATGGCCATTCTAAGCTGAATGTGCCTGCTCTCGTCAGATCGCAGAAGTTACACAGCTTAAGGCCTCGCTAGTACCAGTGTGGGAGACTGTCTGGGAATCCGTGGTGCGGTTGACTTTTTATTATGTCGTTTAGATTTTGTTTCACAATCGATTAAAAGGACTATGGATTAAAGCATTTAATGTCAATGGCCATTCTAAGCTGAATGTCCCTGCCCTCGTCAGATCGCAGAAGTTACACAGCTTAAGGCCTCGCTAGTACCAGTGTGGGAGACTGTCTGGGAATCCGTGGTGCGGTTGACTTTTTATTATGTCGTTTAGATTTTGTTTCACAATCGATTAAAAAGGACTATGGATTAAAGCATTTAATGTCAATGGCCATTCTAAGCTGAATGTGCCTGCTCTCGTCAGATCGCAGAAGTTACACAGCTTAAGGCCTCGCTAGTACCAGTGTGGGAGACTGTCTGGGAATCCGTGGTGCGGTTGACTTTTTATTATGTCGTTTAGATTTTGTTTCACAATAGATTAAATAGGACTATGGATTAAAGAATTTAACGTCAATGGCCATTCTAAGCTGAATGTGCCTGCTCTCGTCAGAACACAGAAGTTACACAGCTTAAGGCCTCGCTAGTACCAGTGTGGGAGACTGTCTGGGAATCCGTGGTGCGGTTGAATTTTTATTATGTCGTTTAGATTTTGTTTCACAATAGATTAAATAGGACTATGGATTAAGGCTTTTAATGTCAATGGCCATTCTAAGCTGAATGTGCCTGCTCTCAGCAGATCGCAGAAGTTACACAGCTTAAGGCCTTGCTAGTACCAGTGTGGGAGACTGTCTGGGAATCCGTGGTGCGGTTGACTTTTTATTATGTCGTTTAGATTATGTTTCACAATCGATTAAAAAGGACTATGGATTAAAGCATTTAATGTCAATGGCCATTCTAAGCTGAATGTGCCTGCTCTCGTCAGATCGCAGAAGTTACACAGCTTAAGGCCTCGTTAGTACCAGTGTGGGAGACTGTCTGGGAATCCGTGGTGCGGTTGACTTTTTATTATGTCGTTTAGATTTTGTTTCACAATAGATTAAATAGGACTATGGATTAAAGAATTTAACGTCAATGGCCATTCTAAGCTGAATGTGCCTGCTCTCGTCAGAACACAGAAGTTACACAGCTTAAGGCCTCGCTAGTACCAGTGTGGGAGACTGTCTGGGAATCCGTGGTGCGGTTGAATTTTTATTATGTCGTTTAGATTTTGTTTCACAATAGATTAAATAGGACTATGGATTAAGGCTTTTAATGTCAATGGCCATTCTAAGCTGAATGTGCCTGCTCTCAGCAGATCGCAGAAGTTACACAGCTTAAGGCCTTGCTAGTACCAGTGTGGGAGACTGTCTGGGAATCCGTGGTGCGGTTGACTTTTTATTATGTCGTTTAGATTATGTTTCACAATCGATTAAAAAGGACTATGGATTAAAGCATTTAATGTCAATGGCCATTCTAAGCTGAATGTGCCTGCTCTCGTCAGATCGCAGAAGTTACACAGCTTAAGGCCTCGTTAGTACCAGTGTGGGAGACTGTCTGGCAATCCGTGGTGTGGTTGCCTTTTTATTATGTCGTTTAGATTTTGTTTCACAATCGATTAAAAAGGACTATGGCTTAAAGCATTTAATGTCAATGGCCATTCTAAGCTGAATGTCCCTGCTCTCGTCAGATCGCAGAAGTTACACAGCTTAAGGCCTCGCTAGTACCAGTGTGGGAGACTGTCTGGGAATCCGTGGTGCGGTTGACTTTTTATTATGTCGTTTAGATTATGTTTCACTATCGATTAAAAAGGACTATGGATTAAAGCATTTAATGTCAATGGCCATTCTAAGATGAATGTGCCTGCTCTCGTCAGATCGCAGAAGTTACACAGCTTAAGGCCTCGTTCGTACCAGTGTGGGAGACTGTCTGGGAATCCGTGGTGTGGTTGACTTTTTATTATGTCGTTTAGATTTTGTTTCACAATCGATTAAAAAGGACTATGGCTTAAAGCATTTAATGTCAATGGCCATTCTAAGCTGAATGTCCCTGCCCTCGTCAGATCGCAGAAGTTACACAGCTTAAGGCCTCGCTAGTACCAGTGTGGGAGACTGTCTGGGAATCCGTGGTGCGGTTGACTTTTTATTATGTTGTTTAGATTTTGTTTCACAATAGATTAAATAGGACTATGGATTAAGGCTTTTAATGTCAACGGCCATTCTAAGCTGAATGTGCCTGCTCTCGTCAGATCGCAGAAGTTACACAGCTTAAGGCCTCGCTAGTACCAGTGTGGGAGACTGTCTGGGAATCCGTGGTGCGGTTGCCTTTTTATTATGTCGTTTAGATTTTGTTTCACAATAGATTAAATAGGACTATGGATTAAAGCATTTAACGTCAATGGCCATTCTAAGCTGAATGTGCCTGCTCTCGTCAGATCGCAGAAGTTACAAAGCTTAAGGCCTCGCTAGTACCAGTGTGGGAGACTGTCTGGGAATCCGTGGTGCGGTTAAATTTTTATTATGTCGTTTAGATTTTGTTTCACAATCGATTAAAAAGGACTATGGATTAAAGCATTTAATGTCAATGGCCATTCTAAGCTGAATGTGCCTGCTCTCGTCAGATTGCAGAAGTTACACAGCTTAAGGCCTCGCTAGTACCAGTGTGGGTGACTGTCTGGGAATCCGTGGTGCGGTTGGCTTTTTATTATGTTGTTTAGATTTTGTTTCACAATAGATTAAATAGGACTATGGATTAAAGCATTTAACGTCAATGGCCATTCTAAGCTGAATGTGCCTGCTCTCGTCAGATCGCAGAAGTTACACAGCTTAAGGCCTCGCTAGTACCAGTGTGGGAGACTGTCTGGGAATCATTGGTGCGGTTGACTTTTTATTATGTCGTTTAGATTTTGTTTCACAATAGATTAAATAGGACTATGGATTAAAGCATTTAACGTCAATGGCCATTCTAAGCTTTAATGTGCCTGCTCTCGACAGATCGCAGAAGTTACACAGCTTAAGGCCTCGCTAGTACCAGTGTGGGAGACTGTCTGGGAATCCGTGGTGCGGTTGAATTTTTATTATGTCGTTTAGATTTTGTTTCACAATCGATTAAAAAGGACTATGGATTAAAGCATTTAATGTCAATGGCTATTCTAAGCTGAATGTCCCTGCTCTCGTCAGATCGCAGAAGTTACACGGCTTAAGGCCTCGCTAGTACCAGTGTGGGAGACTGTCTGGGAATCCGTGGTGCGGTTGACTTTTTATTATGTCGTTTAGATTTTGTTTCACAATCGATTAAAAAGGACTATGGATTAAAGCATTTAATGTCAATGGCCAGTCTAAGCTGAATGTGCCTGCTCTTGTTAGATCGCAGAACTTGCACAGCTTAACGCCTCGCTAGTACCAATGTGGGAGACTGTCTGGGAATCCGTGGTGCGGTTGACTTTTTATTATGTCGTTTAGATTTTGTTTCACAATAGATTAAATAGGACTATGGATTAAAGCATTTAACGTCAATGGCCATTCTAAGCTGAATGTGCCTGCTCTCGTCAGATCGCAGAAGTTACACAGCTTAAGGCCTCGCTAGTACCAGTGTGGGAGACTGTCTGGGAATCCGTGGTGCGGTTGACTTTTTATTATGTCGTTTAGATTTTGTTTCACAATCGATTAAAAAGGACTATGGATTAAAGCATTTAATGTCAATGGCCATTCTAAGCTGAATGTCCCTGCTCTCGTCAGATCGCAGAAGTTACACAGCTTAAGGCCTCGCTAGTACCAGTGTGGGAGACTGTCTGGGAATCCGTGGTGCGGTTGACTTTTTGTTATGTCGTTTAGATTTTGTTTCACAATCGATTAAAAAGGACTATGGATTAAAGAATATAATGTCAATGGCCATTCTAAGCTGAATGTGCCTGCTCTCGTCAGATCGCAGAAGTTACACAGCTTAAGGCCTCGCTAGTACCAGTGTGGGAGACTGTCTGGGAATCCGTGGTGCGGTTGACTTTTTATTATGTCGTTTCGATTTTGTTTCACAATCGATTAAAAAGGACTATGGATTAAAGCATTTAATGTCAGTGGCCATTCTAAGCTGAATGTGCCTGCTCTCGTCAGATCGCAGAAGTTACACAGCTTAAGGCCTTGCTAGTACCAGTGTGGGAGACTGTCTGGGAATCCGTGGTGCGGTTGGCTTTTTATTATGTTGTTTAGATTTTGTTTCACAATAGATTAAATAGGACTATGGATTAAGGCTTTTAATGTCAATGGCCATTCTAAGCTGAATGTGCCTGCTCTCGTCAGATCGCAGAAGTTACACAGCTTAAGGCCTCGCTAGTACGAGTGTGGGAGACTGTCTGGGAATCAGTGGTGCGGTTGACTTTTTATTATGTCGTTTAGATTTTGTTTCACAATAGATTAAATAGGACTATGGATTAAAGCATTTAATGTCAATGGCCATTCTAAGCTGAATGTGCCTGCTCTCGTCAGATCGCAGAAGTTACACAGCTTAAGGCCTCGCTAGTACCAGTGTGGGAGACTGTCTGGGAATCCGTGGTGCGGTTGAATTTTTATTATGTCGTTTAGATTTTGTTTCACAATCGATTAAAAAGGACTATGGATTAAAGCATTTAATGTCAATGGCTATTCTAAGCTGAATGTCCCTGCTCTCGTCAGATCGCAGAAGTTACACAGCTTAAGGCCTCGCTAGTACCAGTGTGGGAGACTGTCTGGGAATCCGTGGTGCGGTTGACTTTTTATTATGTCGTTTAGATTTTGTTTCACAATCGATTAAAAAGGACTATGGATTAAAGCATTTAATGGCAATGGCTATTCTAAGCTGAATGTCCCTGCTCTCGTCAGATCGCAGAAGTTACACGGCTTAAGGCCTCGCTAGTACCAGTGTGGGAGACTGTCTGGGAATCCGTGGTGCGGTTGACTTTTTATTATGTCGTTTAGATTTTGTTTCACAATCGATTATAAAGGACTATGGATTAAAGCATTTAATGTCAATGGCCAGTCTAAGCTGAATGTGCCTGCTCTTGTTAGATCGCAGAACTTACACAGCTTAACGCCTCGCTAGTACCAATGTGGGAGACTGTCTGGGAATCCGTGGTGCGGTTGACTTTTTATTATGTCGTTTAGATTTTGTTTCACAATAGATTAAATAGGACTATGGATTAAAGCATTTAACGTCAATGGCCATTCTAAGCTGAATGTGACTGCTCTCGTCAGATCGCAGAAGTTACACAGCTTAAGGCCTCGCTAGTACCAGTGTGGGAGACTGTCTGGGAATCCGTGGTGCGGTTGACTTTTTATTATGTCGTTTAGATTTTGTTTCACAATCGATTAAAAAGGACTATGGATTAAAGCATTTAATGTCAATGGCCATTCTAAGCTGAATGTCCCTGCTCTCGTCAGATCGCAGAAGTTACACAGCTTAAGGCCTCGCTAGTACCAGTGTGGGAGACTGTCTGGCAATCCGTGGTGCGGTTGACTTTTTGTTATGTCGTTTAGATTTTGTTTCACAATCGATTAAAAAGGACTATGGATTAAAGAATATAATGTCAATGGCCATTCTAAGCTGAATGTGCCTGCTCTCGTCAGATCGCAGAAGTTACACAGCTTAAGGCCTCGCTAGTACCAGTGTGGGAGACTGTCTGGGAATCCGTGGTGCGGTTGGCTTTTTATTATGTTGTTTAGATTTTGTTTCACAATAGATTAAATAGGACTATGGATTAAGGCTTTTAATGTCAATGGCCATTCTAAGCTGAATGTGCCTGCTCTCGTCAGAACGCAGAAGTTACACAGCTTAAGGCCTCGCTAGTACGAGTGTGGGAGACTGTCTGGGAATCAGTGGTGCGGTTGACTTTTTATTATGTCGTTTAGATTTTGTTTCACAATAGATTAAATAGGACTATGGATTAAAGCATTTAATGTCAATGGCCATTCTAAGCTGAATGTGCCTGCTCTCGTCAGATCGCAGAAGTTACACAGCTTAAGGCCTCGCTAGTACCAGTGTGGGAGACTGTCTGGGAATCCGTGGTGCGGTTGAATTTTTATTATGTCGTTTAGATTTTGTTTCACAATCGATTAAAAAGGACTATGGATTAAAGCATTTAATGTCAATGGCTATTCTAAGCTGAATGTCCCTGCTCTCGTCAGATCGCAGAAGTTACACAGCTTAAGGCCTCGCTAGTACCAGTGTGGGAGACTGTCTGGGAATCCGTGGTGCGGTTGACTTTTTATTATGTCGTTTAGATTTTGTTTCACAATCGATTAAAAAGGACTATGGATTAAAGCATTTAATGTCAATGGCCATGCTAAGCTGAATGTGCCTGCTCTCGTCAGATCGCAGAAGTTACACAGCTTAAGGCCTCGCTAGTACCAGTGTGGGAGACTGTCTGGGAATCCGTGGTGCGGTTGACTTTTTATTATGTCGTTTAGATTTTGTTTCACAATCGATTAAAAAGGACTATGGATTAAAGCATTTAATGTCAATGGCCAGTCTAAGCTGAATGTGCCTGCTCTCGTTAGATTGCAGAACTTACACAGCTTAAGGCCTCGCTAGTACCAATGTGGGAGACTGTCTGGGAATCCGTGGTGCGGTTGACTTTTTATTATGTCGTTTAGATTTTGTTTCACAATCGATTAAATAGGACTATGGATTAAAGCATTTAACGTCAATGGCCATTCTAAGCTGAATGTGCCTGCTCTCGTCAGATCGCAGAAGTTACACAGCTTAAGTCCTCGCTAGTACCGGTGTGGGAGACTGTCTGGGAATCCGTGGTGCGGCTGACTTTTTATTATGTCGTTTAGATTTTGTTTCACAATCGATTAAAAAGGACTATGGATTAAAGCATTTAATGTTAATTGCCATTCTAAGCTGAATGTCCCTGCTCTCGTCAGATCGCAGAAGTTACACAGCTTAAGGCCTCGCTAGTACCAGTGTGGGAGACTGTCTGGGAATCCGTGGTGCGGTTGACTTTTTATTATGTCATTTAGATTTTGTTTCACAATCGATTAAATAGGACTATGGATTAAAGCATTTAACGTCAATGGCCATTCTAAGCTGAATGTGCCTGCTCTCGTCAGATCGCAGAAGTTACACAGCTTAAGGCCTCGCTAGTACGAGTGTGGGAGACTGTCTGGGAATCCGTGGTGCGGTTGACTTTTTATTATGTCGTTTAGATTTTGTTTCACAATCGATTAAAAAGGACTATGGATTAAAGCATTTAATGTCAATGGCCATTCTAAGCTGAATGTCCCTGCTCTCGTCAGATCGCAGAAGTTACACAGCTTAAGGCCTCGCTAGTACCAGTGTGGGAGACTGTCTGCGAATCCGTGGTGCGGTAGACTTTTTATTATGTCGTTTAGATTTTGTTTCACAATCGATTAAAAAGGACTATGGATTAAAGCATTTAATGTCAATGGCCATTCTAAGCTGAATGTGCCTGCTCTCGTCAGATCGCAGAAGTTACACAGCTTAAGGCCTCGCTAGTACCAGTGTGGGAGACTGTCTGGGAATCCGTGGTGCGGTTGACTTTTTATTATGTCGTTTAGATTTTGTTTCACAATCGATTAAAAAGGACTATGGATTAAACCATTTAATGTCAATGGCCATTCTAAGCTGAATGTGCCTGCTCTCGTCAGATCGCAGAAGTTACACAGCTTAAGGCCTCGCTAGTACCAGTGTGGGAGACTGTCTGGGAATCCGTGGTGCGGTTGACTTTTTATTATGTCGTTTAGATTTTGTTTCACAATAGATTAAATAGGACTATGGATTAAAGCATTTAATGTCAATGGCCATTCTAAGCTGAATGTGCCTGCTCTCGTCAGATCGCAGAAGTTACACAGCTTAAGGCCTCGCTAGTACCAGTGTGGGAGACTGTCTGGGAATCCGTGGTGCGGTTGCCTTTTTATTATGTCGTTTAGATTTTGTTTCACAATAGATTAAATAGGACTATGGATTAAAGCATTTAATGTCAATGGCCATTCTAAGCTGAATGTGCCTGCTCTCGTCAGATCGCAGAAGTTACACAGCTTAAGGCCTCGCTAGTACCAGTGTGGGAGACTGTCTGGGAATCCGTGGTGCGCTTGACTTTTTATTATGTCGTTTAGATTTTGTTTCACAATAGATTAAATAGGACTATGGATTAAAGGATTTAACGTCAATGGCCATTCTAAGCTGAATGTGCCTGCTCTCGTCAGATCGCAGAAGTTACACAGCTTAAGGCCTCGCTAGTACCAGTGTGGGAGACTGTCTGGGAATCCGTGGTGCGCTTGACTTTTTATTATGTCGTTAAGATTTTGTTTCACAATAGATTAAATAGGACTATGGATTAAAGGATTTAACGTCAATGGCCATTCTAAGCTGAATGTGCCTGCTCTCATCCGAACGCAGAAGTTACACAGCTTAAGGCCTCGCTAGTACCAGTGTGGGAGACTGTCTGGGAATCCGTGGTGCGGTTGATTTTTTATTATGTCGTTTAGATTTTGTTTCACAATCGATTAAAAAGGACTATGGATTAAAGCATTTAACGTCAATGGCCATTCTAAGCTGAATGTGCCTGCTCTCGTCAGAACGCAGAAGTTACACAGCTTAAGGCCTCGCTAGTACCAGTGTGGGAGAGTGTCTGGGAATCCGTGGTGCGGTTGACTTTTTATTATGTCGTTTAGATTTTGTTTCACAATAGATTAAATAGGACTATGGATTAAAGCATTTAACGTCAATGGCCATTCTAAGCTGAATGTGCCTTCTCTCGTCAGAACGCAGAAGTTACACAGCTTAAGGCCTCGCTAGTACCAGTGTGGGAGACTGTCTGGGTATCCGTGGTGCAGTTGAATTTTTATTATGTCGTTTAGATTTTGTTTCACAATCGATTAAAAAGGACTATGGATTAAAGCATTTAATGTCAATGGCTATTCTAAGCTGAATGTCCCTGCTCTCGTCAGATCGCAGAAGTTACACAGCTTAAGGCCTCGCTAGTACCAGTGTGGGAGACTGTCTGGGAATCCGTGGTGCGGTTGACTTTTTATTATGTCGTTTAGATTTTGTTTCACAATCGATTAAAAAGGACTATGGATTAAAGCATTTAACGTCAATGGCCAGTCTAAGCTGAATGTGCCTGCTCTCGTTAGATCGCAGAACTTACACAGCTTAAGGCCTCGCTAGTACCAATGTGGGAGACTGTCTGGGAATCCGTGGTGCGGTTGACTTTTTATTATGTCGTTTAGATTTTGTTTCACAATAGATTAAATAGGACTATGGATTAAAGCATTTAACGTCAATGGCCATTCTAAGCTGAATGTGCCTGCTCTCGTCAGATCGCAGAAGTTACACAGCTTAAGTCCTCGCTAGTACCAGTGTGGGAGACTGTCTGGGAATCCGTGGTGCGGTTGACTTTTTATTATGTCGTTTAGATTTTGTTTCACAATCGATTAAAAAGGACTATGGATTAAAGCATTTAATGTCAATGGCCATTCTAAGCTGAATGTCCCTGCTCTCGTCAGATCGCAGAAGTTACACAGCTTAAGGCCTCGCTAGTACCAGTGTGGGAGACTGTCTGGGAATCCGTGGTGCGGTTGACTTTTTATTATGTCATTTAGATTTTGTTTCACAATCGATTAAAAACGACTATGGATTAAAGCATTTAACGTCAATGGCCATTCTAAGCTGAATGTGCCTGCTCTCGTCAGATCGCAGAAGTTACACAGCTTAAGGCCTCGCTAGTACCAGTGTGGGAGACTGTCTGGGTATCCGTGGTGCGGTTGAATTTTTATTATGTCGTTTAGATTTTGTTTCACAATCGATTAAAAAGGACTATGGATTAAAGCATTTAATGTCAATGGCTATTCTAAGCTGAATGTCCCTGCTCTCGTCAGATCGCAGAAGTTACACAGCTTAAGGCCTCGCTAGTACCAGTGTGGGAGACTGTCTGGGAATCCGTGGTGCGGTTGACTTTTTATTATGTCGTTTAGATTTTGTTTCACAATCGATTAAAAAGGACTATGGATTAAAGCATTTAATGTCAATGGCCATTCTAAGCTGAATGTGCCTGCTCTCGTCAGATCGCAGAAGTTACACAGCTTAAGGCCTCGCTAGTACCAGTGTGGGAGACTGTCTGGGAATCCGTGGTGCGGTTGAATTTTTATTATGTTGTTTAGATTTTGTTTCACAATCGATTAAAAAGGACTATGGATTAAAGCATTTAACGTCAATGGCCATTCTAAGCTGAATGTGCCTGCTCTCGTCAGATCGCAGAAGTTACACAGCTTAAGGCCTCGCTAGTACCAGTGTGGGAGACTGTCTGGGAATCCGTGGTGCGGTTGACTTTTTATTATGTCGTTTAGATTTTGTTTCACAATCGATTAAAAAGGACTATGGATTAAAGCATTTAACGTCAATGGCCAGTCTAAGCTGAATGTGCCTGCTCTCGTTAGATCGCAGAACTTACACAGCTTAAGGCCTCGCTAGTACCAATGTGGGAGACTGTCTGGGAATCCGTGGTGCGGTTGACTTTTTATTATGTCGTTTAGATTTTGTTTCACAATAGATTAAATAGGACTATGGATTAAAGCATTTAACGTCAATGGCCATTCTAAGCTGAATGTGCCTGCTCTCGTCAGATCGCAGAAGTTACACAGCTTAAGTCCTCGCTAGTACCAGTGTGGGAGACTGTCTGGGAATCCGTGGTGCGGTTGACTTTTTATTATGTCGTTTAGATTTTGTTTCACAATCGATTAAAAAGGACTATGGATTAAAGCATTTAATGTCAATGGCCATTCTAAGCTGAATGTCCCTGCTCTCGTCAGATCGCAGAAGTTACACAGCTTAAGGCCTCGCTAGTACCAGTGTGGGAGACTGTCTGGGAATCCGTGGTGCGGTTGACTTTTTATTATGTCATTTAGATTTTGTTTCACAATCGATTAAAAACGACTATGGATTAAAGCATTTAACGTCAATGGCCATTCTAAGCTGAATGTGCCTGCTCTCGTCAGATCGCAGAAGTTACACAGCTTAAGGCCTCGCTAGTACCAGTGTGGGAGACTGTCTGGGTATCCGTGGTGCGGTTGAATTTTTATTATGTCGTTTAGATTTTGTTTCACAATCGATTAAAAAGGACTATGGATTAAAGCATTTAATGTCAATGGCTATTCTAAGCTGAATGTCCCTGCTCTCGTCAGATCGCAGAAGTTACACAGCTTAAGGCCTCGCTAGTACCAGTGTGGGAGACTGTCTGGGAATCCGTGGTGCGGTTGACTTTTTATTATGTCGTTTAGATTTTGTTTCACAATCGATTAAAAAGGACTATGGATTAAAGCATTTAATGTCAATGGCCATTCTAAGCTGAATGTGCCTGCTCTCGTCAGATCGCAGAAGTTACACAGCTTAAGGCCTCGCTAGTACCAGTGTGGGAGACTGTCTGGGAATCCGTGGTGCGGTTGAATTTTTATTATGTTGTTTAGATTTTGTTTCACAATCGATTAAAAAGGACTATGGATTAAAGCATTTAACGTCAATGGCCATTCTAAGCTGAATGTGCCTGCTCTCGTCAGATCGCAGAAGTTACACAGCTTAAGGCCTCGCTAGTACCAGTGTGGGAGACTGTCTGGGAATCCGTGGTGCGGTTGACTTTTTATTATGTCGTTTAGATTTTGTTTCACAATCGATTAAAAAGGACTATGGATTAAAGCATTTAATGTCAATGGCCAGTCTAAGCTGAATGTGCCTGCTCTCGTTAGATTGCAGAACTTACACAGCTTAAGGCCTCGCTAGTACCAATGTGGGAGACTGTCTGGGAATCCGTGGTGCGGTTGACTTTTTATTATGTCGTTTAGATTTTGTTTCACAATCGATTAAATAGGACTATGGATTAAAGCATTTAACGTCAATGGCCATTCTAAGCTGAATGTGCCTGCTCTCGTCAGATCGCAGAAGTTACACAGCTTAAGTCCTCGCTAGTACCAGTGTGGGAGACTGTCTGGGAATCCGTGGTGCGGTTGACTTTTTATTATGTCGTTTAGATTTTGTTTCACAATCGATTAAAAAGGACTATGGATTAAAGCATTTAATGTTAATTGCCATTCTAAGCTGAATGTCCCTGCTCTCGTCAGATCGCAGAAGTTACACAGCTTAAGGCCTCGCTAGTACCAGTGTGGGAGACTGTCTGGGAATCCGTGGTGCGGTTGACTTTTTATTATGTCATTTAGATTTTGTTTCACAATCGATTAAATAGGACTATGGATTAAAGCATTTAAAGTCAATGGCCATTCTAAGCTGAATGTGCCTGCTCTCGTCAGATCGCAGAAGTTACACAGCTTAAGGCCTCGCTAGTACGAGTGTGGGAGACTGTCTGGGAATCCGTGGTGCGGTTGACTTTTTATTATGTCGTTTAGATTTTGTTTCACAATCGATTAAAAAGGACTATGGATTAAAGCATTTAATGTCAATGGCCATTCTAAGCTGAATGTCCCTGCTCTCGTCAGATCGCAGAAGTTACACAGCTTAAGGCCTCGCTAGTACCAGTGTGGGAGACTGTCTGCGAATCCGTGGTGCGGTAGACTTTTTATTATGTCGTTTAGATTTTGTTTCACAATCGATTAAAAAGGGACTATGGATTAAAGCATTTAATGTCAATGGCCATTCTAAGCTGAATGTGCCTGCTCTCGTCAGATCGCAGAAGTTACACAGCTTAAGGCCTCGCTAGTACCAGTGTGGGAGACTGTCTGGGAATCCGTGGTGCGGTTGACTTTTTATTATGTCGTTTAGATTTTGTTTCACAATCGATTAAAAAGGACTATGGATTAAACCATTTAATGTCAATGGCCATTCTAAGCTGAATGTGCCTGCTCTCGTCAGATCGCAGAAGTTACACAGCTTAAGGCCTCGCTAGTACCAGTGTGGGAGACTGTCTGGGAATCCGTGGTGCGGTTGACTTTTTATTATGTCGTTTAGATTTTGTTTCACAATAGATTAAATAGGACTATGGATTAAAGCATTTAATGTCAATGGCCATTCTAAGCTGAATGTGCCTGCTCTCGTCAGATCGCAGAAGTTACACAGCTTAAGGCCTCGCTAGTACCAGTGTGGGAGACTGTCTGGGAATCCGTGGTGCGGTTGACTTTTTATTATGTCGTTAAGATTTTGTTTCACAATAGATTAAATAGGACTATGGATTAAAGGATTGAACGTCAATGGCCATTCTAAGCTGAATGTGCCTGCTCTCATCCGAACGCAGAAGTTACACAGCTTAAGGCCTCGCTAGTACCAGTGTGGGAGACTGTCTGGGAATCCGTGGTGCGGTTGATTTTTTATTATGTCGTTTAGATTTTGTTTCACAATCGATTAAAAAGGACTATGGATTAAAGCATTTAACGTCAATGGCCATTCTAAGCTGAATGTGCCTGCTCTCGTCAGAACGCAGAAGTTACACAGCTTAAGGCCTCGCTAGTACCAGTGTGGGAGACTGTCTGGGAATCCGTGGTGCGGTTGACTTTTTATTATGTCGTTTAGATTTTGTTTCACAATAGATTAAATAGGACTATGGATTAAAGCATTTAACGTCAATGGCCATTCTAAGCTGAATGTGCCTTCTCTCGTCAGAACGCAGAAGTTACACAGCTTAAGGCCTCGCTAGTACCAGTGTGGGAGACTGTCTGGGTATCCGTGGTGCAGTTAAATTTTTATTATGTCGTTTAGATTTTGTTTCACAATCGATTAAAAAGGACTATGGATTAAAGCATTTAATGTCAATGGCTATTCTAAGCTGAATGTCCCTGCTCTCGTCAGATCGCAGAAGTTACACAGCTTAAGGCCTCGCTAGTACCAGTGTGGGAGACTGTCTGGGAATCCGTGGTGCGGTTGACTTTTTATTATGTCGTTTAGATTTTGTTTCACAATCGATTAAAAAGGACTATGGATTAAAGCATTTAACGTCAATGGCCAGTCTAAGCTGAATGTGCCTGCTCTCGTTAGATCGCAGAACTTACACAGCTTAAGGCCTCGCTAGTACCAATGTGGGAGACTGTCTGGGAATCCGTGGTGCGGTTGACTTTTTATTATGTCGTTTAGATTTTGTTTCACAATAGATTAAATAGGACTATGGATTAAAGCATTTAACGTCAATGGCCATTCTAAGCTGAATGTGCCTGCTCTCGTCAGATCGCAGAAGTTACACAGCTTAAGTCCTCGCTAGTACCAGTGTGGGAGACTGTCTGGGAATCCGTGGTGCGGTTGACTTTTTATTATGTCGTTTAGATTTTGTTTCACAATCGATTAAAAAGGACTATGGATTAAAGCATTTAATGTCAATGGCCATTCTAAGCTGAATGTCCCTGCTCTCGTCAGATCGCAGAAGTTACACAGCTTAAGGCCTCGCTAGTACCAGTGTGGGAGACTGTCTGGGAATCCGTGGTGCGGTTGACTTTTTATTATGTCATTTAGATTTTGTTTCACAATCGATTAAAAACGACTATGGATTAAAGCATTTAACGTCAATGGCCATTCTAAGCTGAATGTGCCTGCTCTCGTCAGATCGCAGAAGTTACACAGCTTAAGGCCTCGCTAGTACCAGTGTGGGAGACTGTCTGGGTATCCGTGGTGCGGTTGAATTTTTATTATGTCGTTTAGATTTTGTTTCACAATCGATTAAAAAGGACTATGGATTAAAGCATTTAATGTCAATGGCTATTCTAAGCTGAATGTCACTGCTCTCGTCAGATCGCAGAAGTTACACAGCTTAAGGCCTCGCTAGTACCAGTGTGGGAGACTGTCTGGGAATCCGTGGTGCGGTTGACTTTTTATTATGTCGTTTAGATTTTGTTTCACAATCGATTAAAAAGGACTATGGATTAAAGCATTTAATGTCAATGGCCATTCTAAGCTGAATGTGCCTGCTCTCGTCAGATCGCAGAAGTTACACAGCTTAAGGCCTCGCTAGTACCAGTGTGGGAGACTGTCTGGGAATCCGTGGTGCGGTTGAATTTTTATTATGTTGTTTAGATTTTGTTTCACAATCGATTAAAAAGGACTATGGATTAAAGCATTTAACGTCAATGGCCATTCTAAGCTGAATGTGCCTGCTCTCGTCAGATCGCAGAAGTTACACAGCTTAAGGCCTCGCTAGTACCAGTGTGGGAGACTGTCTGGGAATCCGTGGTGCGGTTGACTTTTTATTATGTCGTTTAGATTTTGTTTCACAATCGATTAAAAAGGACTATGGATTAAAGCATTTAATGTCAATGGCCATTCTAAGCTGAATGTGCCTGCTCTCGTCAGATCGCAGAAGTTACACAGCTTAAGTCCTCGCTAGTACCAGTGTGGGAGACTGTCTGGGAATCCGTGGTGCGGTTGACTTTTTATTATGTCGTTTAGATTTTGTTTCACAATCGATTAAAAAGGACTATGGATTAAAGCATTTAATGTCAATGGCCATTCTAAGCTGAATGTGCCTGCTCTCGTCAGATCGCAGAAGTTACACAGCTTAAGGCCTCGCTAGTACCAGTGTGGGAGACTGTCTGGGAATCCGTGGTGCGGTTGAATTTTTATTATGTTGTTTAGATTTTGTTTCACAATCGATTAAAAAGGACTATGGATTAAAGCATTTAACGTCAATGGCCATTCTAAGCTGAATGTGCCTGCTCTCGTCAGATCGCAGAAGTTACACAGCTTAAGGCCTCGCTAGTACCAGTGTGGGAGACTGTCTGGGAATCCGTGGTGCGGTTGACTTTTTATTATGTCGTTTAGATTTTGTTTCACAATCGATTAAAAAGGACTATGGATTAAAGCATTTAATGTCAATGGCCATTCTAAGCTGAATGTGCCTGCTCTCGTCAGATCGCAGAAGTTACACAGCTTAAGTCCTCGCTAGTACCAGTGTGGGAGACTGTCTGGGTATCCGTGGTGCGGTTGACTTTTTATTATGTCGTTTAGATTTTGTTTCACAATCGATTAAAAAGGACTATGGATTAAAGCATTTAATGTCAATAGCCATTCTAAGCTGAATGTCCCTGCTCTCGTCAGATCGCAGAAGTTACACAGCTTAAGGCCTCGCTAGTACCAGTGTGGGAGACTGTCTGGGAATCCGTGGTGCGGTTGACTTTTTATTATGTCATTTAGATTTTGTTTCACAATAGATTAAATAGGACTATGGATTAAAGCATTTAACGTCAATGGCCATTCTAAACTGAATGTGCCTGCTCTCGTCAGATCGCAGAAGTTACACAGCTTAAGGCCTCGCTAGTACCAGTGTGGGAGACTGTCTGGGAATCCGTGGTGCAGTTGACTTTTTATTATGTCGTTTAGATTTTGTTTCACAATCGATTAAAAAGGACTATGGATTAAAGCATTTAATGTCAATGGCCATTCTAAGCGGAATGTGCCTGCTCTCATCAGATCGCAGAAGTTACACAGCTTAAGGCCTCGCTAGTACAAGTGTGGGAGACTGTCTGCGAATCCGTGGTGCGGTAGACTTTTTATTATGTCGTTTAGATTTTGTTTCACAATCGATTAAAAAGGACTATGGATTAAAGCATTTAATGTCAATGGCCATTCTAAGCTGAATGTGCCTGCTCTCGTCAGATCGCAGAAATTACACAGCTTAAGGCCTCGCTAGTACCAGTGTGGGAGACTGTCTGGGAATCCGTGGTGCGGTTGACTTTTTATTATGTCGTTTAGATTGTGTTTCACAATCGATTAAAAAGGACTATGGATTAAAGCATTTAATGTCAATGGCCATTCTAAGCTGAATGTGCCTGCTCTCGTCAGATCGCAGAAGTTACACAGCTTAAGGCCTCGCTAGTACCAGTCTGGGAGACTGTCTGGGAATCCGTGGTGCGGTTGACTTTTTATTATGTCGTTTAGATTTTGTTTCACAATAGATTAAATAGGACTATGGATTAAAGCATTTAATGTCAATGGCCATTCTAAGCTGAATGTGCCTGCTCTCGTCAGATCGCAGAAGTTACACAGCTTAAGGCCTCGCTAGTACCAGTGTGGGAGACTGTCTGGGAATCCGTGGTGCGGTTGCCTTTTTATTATGTCGTTTAGATTTTGTTTCACAATCGATTAAAAAGGACTATGGATTAAAGCATTTAATGTCAATGGCCATTCTAAGCTGAATGTGCCTGCTCTCGTCAGATCGCAGAAGTTACACAGCTTAAGGCCTCGCTAGTACCAGTGTGGGAGACTGTCTGGGAATCCGTGGTGCGCTTGACTTTTTATTATGTCGTTTAGATTTTGTTTCACAATAGATTAAATAGGACTATGGATTAAAGGATTTAACGTCAATGGCCATTCTAAGCTGAATGTGCCTGCTCTCGTCAGAACGCAGAAGTTACACAGCTTAAGGCCTCGCTAGTACCAGTGTGGGAGACTGTCTGGGAATCCGTGGTGCGGTTGATTTTTTATTATGTCGTTTAGATTTTGTTTCACAATCGATTAAAAAGGACTATGGATTAAAGCATTTAATGTCAATGCCCATTCTAAGCTGAATGTCCCTGCTCTCGTCAAATCACAGAAGTTACACAGCTTAAGGCCTCGCTAGTACCAGTGTGGGAGACTGTCTGGGAATCCGTGGTGCGGTTGACTTTTTATTATGTTGTTTAGATTTTGTTTCACAATAGATTAAATAGGACTATGGATTAAGGCTTTTAATGTCAATGGTCTTTCTAAGCTGAAAGTGCCTGCTCTCGTCAGATCGCAGAAGTTACACAGCTTAAGGCGTCGCTAGTACCAGTGTGGGAGACTGTCTGGGAATCCGTGGTGCGCTTGACTTTTTATTATGTCGTTAAGATTTTGTTTCACAATAGATTAAATAGGACTATGGATTAAAGGATTTAACGTCAATGGCCATTCTAAGCTGAATGTGCCTGCTCTCGTCCGAACGCAGAAGTTACACAGCTTAAGGCCTCGCTAGTACCAGTGTGGGAGACTGTCTGGGAATCCGTGGTGCGGTTGCTTTTTTATTATGTTGTTTAGATTTTGTTTCACAATCGATTAAAAAGGACTATGGATTAAAGCATTTAATGTCAATGGCTATTTTAAGCTGAATGTCCCTGCTCTCGTCAGATCGCAGAAGTTACACAGCTTAAGGCCTCGCTAGTACCAGTGTGGGAGACTGTCTGGGTATCCGTGGTGCGGTTGAATTTTTATTATGTCGTTTAGATTTTGTTTCACAATCGATTAAAAAGGACTATGGATTAAAGCATTTAATGTCAATGGCTATTTTAAGCTGAATGTCCCTGCTCTCGTCAGATCGCAGAAGTTACACAGCTTAAGGCCTCGCTAGTACCAGTGTGGGAGACTGTCTGGGAATCCGTGGTGCGGTTGACTTTTTATTATGTCGTTTAGATTTTGTTTCACAATCGATTAAAAAGGACTATGGATTAAAGCATTTAATGTCAATGGCCATTCTAAGCTGAATGTGCCTGCTCTCGTCAGATCGCAGAAGTTACACAGCTTAAGGCCTCGCTAGTACCAGTGTGGGAGACTGTCTGGGAATCCGTGGTGCGGTTGAATTTTTATTATGTTGTTTAGATTTTGTTTCACAATCGATTAAAAAGGACTATGGATTAAAGCATTTAATGTCAATGGCCATTCTAAGCTGAATGTGCCTGCTCTCGTCAGATCGCAGAAGTTACACAGCTTAAGGCCTCGCTAGTACCAGTGTGGGAGGCTGTCTGGGAATCCGTGGTGCAGTTGACTTTTTTTTATGTCGTTTAGATTTTGTTTCACAATCGATTAAAAAGGACTATGGATTAAAGCATTTAATGTCAATGGCCAGTCTAAGCTGAATGTGCCTGCTCTTGTTAGATCGCAGAACTTATACAGCTTAACCCCTCGCTAGTACCAATGTGGGAGACTGTCTGGGAATCCGTGGTGCGGTTGACTTTTTATTATGTCGTTTAGATTTTGTTTCACAATAGATTAAATAGGACTATGGATTAAAGCATTTAACGTCAATGGCCATTCTAAGCTGAATGTGCCTGCTCTCGTCAGATCGCAGAAGTTACACAGCTTAAGTCCTCGCTAGTACCAGTGTGGGAGACTGTCTGGGAATCCGTGGTGCGGTTGACTTTTTATTATGTCGTTTAGATTTTGTTTCACAATCGATTAAAAAGGACTATGGATTAAAGCATTTAATGTCAATGGCCATTCTAAGCTGAATGTCCCTGCTCTCGTCAGATCGCAGAAGTTACACAGCTTAAGGCCTCGCTAGTACCAGTGTGGGAGACTGTCTGGGAATCCGTGGTGCGGTTGACTTTTTATTATGTCATTTAGATTTTGTTTCACAATCGATTAAAAACGACTATGGATTAAAGCATTTAACGTCAATGGCCATTCTAAGCTGAATGTGCCTGCTCTCGTCAGATCGCAGAAGTTACACAGCTTAAGGCCTCGCTAGTACCAGTGTGGGAGACTGTCTGGGTATCCGTGGTGCGGTTGACTTTTTATTATGTCATTTAGATTTTGTTTCACAATCGATTAAAAACGACTATGGATTAAAGCATTTAACGTCAATGGCCATTCTAAGCTGAATGTGCCTGCTCTCGTCAGATCGCAGAAGTTACACAGCTTAAGGCCTCGCTAGTACCAGTGTGGGAGACTGTCTGGGTATCCGTGGTGCGGTTGAATTTTTATTATGTCGTTTAGATTTTGTTTCACAATCGATTAAAAAGGACTATGGATTAAAGCATTTAATGTCAATGGCTATTCTAAGCTGAATGTCCCTGCTCTCGTCAGATCGCAGAAGTTACACAGCTTAAGGCCTCGCTAGTACCAGTGTGGGAGACTGTCTGGGAATCCGTGGTGCGGTTGACTTTTTATTATGTCGTTTAGATTTTGTTTCACAATCGATTAAAAAGGACTATGGATTAAAGCATTTAATGTCAATGGCCATTCTAAGCTGAATGTGCCTGCTCTCGTCAGATCGCAGAAGTTACACAGCTTAAGGCCTCGCTAGTACCAGTGTGGGAGACTGTCTGGGAATCCGTGGTGCGGTTGAATTTTTATTATGTTGTTTAGATTTTGTTTCACAATCGATTAAAAAGGACTATGGATTAAAGCATTTAATGTCAATGGCCATTCTAAGCTGAATGTGCCTGCTCTCGTCAGATCGCAGAAGTTACACAGCTTAAGGCCTCGCTAGTACCAGTGTGGGAGACTGTCTGGGAATCCGTGGTGCGGTTGACTTTTTATTATGTCGTTTAGATTTTGTTTCACAATCGATTAAAAAGGACTATGGATTAAAGCATTTAATGTCAATGGCCATTCTAAGCTGAATGTGCCTGCTCTCGTCAGATCGCAGAAGTTACACAGCTTAAGTCCTCGCTAGTACCAGTGTGGGAGACTGTCTGGGAATCCGTGGTGCGGTTGACTTTTTATTATGTCGTTTAGATTTTGTTTCACAATCGATTAAAAAGGACTATGGATTAAAGCATTTAATGTCAATGGCCATTCTAAGCTGAATGTCCCTGCTCTCGTCAGATCGCAGAAGTTACACAGCTTAAGGCCTCGCTAGTACCAGTGTGGGAGACTGTCTGGGAATCCGTGGTGCGGTTGACTTTTTATTATGTCATTTAGATTTTGTTTCACAATAGATTAAATAGGACTATGGATTAAAGCATTTAACGTCAATGGCCATTCTAAACTGAATGTGCCTGCTCTCGTCAGATCGCAGAAGTTACACAGCTTAAGGCCTCGCTAGTACCAGTGTGGGAGACTGTCTGGGAATCCGTGGTGCGGTTGACTTTTTATTATGTCGTTTAGATTTTGTTTCACAATCGATTAAAAAGGACTATGGATTAAAGCATTTAATGTCAATGGCCATTCTAAGCGGAATGTGCCTGCTCTCGTCAGAACGCAGAAGTTACACAGCTTAAGGCCTCGCTAGTACCAGTGTGGGAGACTGTCTGGGAATCCGTGGTGCGGTTGATTTTTTATTATGTCGTTTAGATTTTGTTTCACAATCGATTAAAAAGGACTATGGATTAAAGCATTTAATGTCAATGCCCTTTCAAAGCTGAATGTCCCTGCTCTCGTCAGATCACAGAAGTTACACAGCTTAAGGCCTCGCTAGTACCAGTGTGGGAGACTGTCTGGGAATCCGTGGTGCGGTTGACTTTTTATTATGTGGTTTAGATTTTGTTTCACAATAGATTAAATAGGACTATGGATTAAGGCTTTTAATGTCAATGGTCTTTCTAAGCTGAAAGTGCCTGCTCTCGTCAGATCGCAGAAGTTACACAGCTTAAGGCCTCGCTAGTACCAGTGTGGGAGACTGTCTGGGAATCCGTGGTGCGCTTGACTTTTTATTATGTCGTTAAGATTCTGTTTCACAATAGATTAAATAGGACTATGGATTAAAGGATTTAACGTCAATGGCCATTCTAAGCTGAATGTGCCTGCTCTCGTCCGAACGCAGAAGTTACACAGCTTAAGGCCTCGCTAGTACCAGTGTGGGAGACTGTCTGGGAATCCGTGGTGCGGTTGCTTTTTTATTATGTTGTTTAGATTTTGTTTCACAATCGATTAAAAAGGACTATGGATTAAAGCATTTAACGTCAATGGCCATTCTAAGCTGAATGTGCCTGCTCTCGTCAGAACGCAGAAGTTACACAGCTTAAGGCCTCGCTAGTACCAGTGTGGGAGACTGTCTGGGAATCCGTGGTGCGGTTGCCTTTTTATTATGTCGTTTAGATTTTGTTTCACAATAGATTAAATAGGACTATGGATTAAAGCATTTAACGTCAATGGCCATTCTAAGCTGAATGTGCCTTTCTTCGTCAGAACGCAGAAGTTACACAGCTTAAGGCCTCGCTAGTACCAGTGTGGGAGACTGTCTGGGTATCCGTGGTGCGGTTGAATTTTTATTATGTCGTTTAGATTTTGTTTCACAATCGATTAAAAAGGACTATGGATTAAAGCATTTAACGTCAATGGCTATTCTAAGCTGAATGTCCCTGCTCTCGTCAGATCGCAGAAGTTACACAGCTTAAGGCCTCGCTAGTACCAGTGTGGGAGACTGTCTGGGAATCCGTGGTGCGGTTGACTTTTTATTATGTAGTTTAGATTTTGTTTCACAATAGATTAAATAGGACTATGGATTAAAGCATTTAACGTCAATGGCCATTCTAAGCTGAATGTGCCTTTCTTCGTCAGAACGCAGAAGTTACACAGCTTAAGGCCTCGCTAGTACCAGTGTGGGAGACTGTCTGGGTATCCGTGGTGCGGTTGAATTTTTATTATGTCGTTTAGATTTTGTTTCACAATCGATTAAAAAGGACTATGGATTAAAGCATTTAATGTCAATGGCTATTCTAAGCTGAATGTCCCTGCTCTCGTCAGATCGCAGAAGTTACACAGCTTAAGGCCTCGCTAGTACCAGTGTGGGAGACTGTCTGGGAATCCGTGGTGCGGTTGACTTTTTATTATGTCGTTTAGATTTTGTTTCACAATCGATTAAAAAGGACTATGGATTAAAGCATTTAATGTCAATGGCCATTCTAAGCTGAATGTGCCTGCTCTCGTCAGATCGCAGAAGTTACACAGCTTAAGGCCTCGCTAGTACCAGTGTGGGAGACTGTCTGGGAATCCGTGGTGCGGTTGAATTTTTATTATGTTGTTTAGATTTTGTTTCACAATCGATTAAAAAGGACTATGGATTAAAGCATTTAATGTCAATGGCCATTCTAAGCTGAATGTGCCTGCTCTCGTCAGATCGCAGAAGTTACACAGCTTAAGGCCTCGCTAGTACCAGTGTGGGAGACTGTCTGGGAATCCGTGGTGCAGTTGACTTTTTATTATGTCGTTTAGATTTTGTTTCACAATCGATTAAAAAGGACTATGGATTAAAGCATTTAATGTCAATGGCCAGTCTAAGCTGAATGTGCCTGCTCTTGTTAGATCGCAGAACTTACACAGCTTAACGCCTCGCTAGTACCAATGTGGGAGACTGTCTGGGAATCCGTGGTGCGGTTGACTTTTTATTATGTCGTTTAGATTTTGTTTCACAATAGATTAAATAGGACTATGGATTAAAGCATTTAACGTCAATGGCCATTCTAAGCTGAATGTGCCTGCTCTCGTCCGATCGCAGAAGTTACACAGCTTAAGTCCTCGCTAGTACCAGTGTGGGAGACTGTCTGGGAATCCGTGGTGCGGTTGACTTTTTATTATGTCGTTTAGATTTTGTTTCACAATTGATTAAAAAGGACTATGGATTAAAGCATTTAATGTCAATGGCCATTCTAAGCGGAATGTGCCTGCTCTCGTCAGATCGCAGAAGTTACACAGCTTAAGGCCTCGCTAGTACCAGTGTGGGAGACTGTCTGCGAATCCGTGGTGCGGTAGACTTTTTATTATGTCGTTTAGATTTTGTTTCACAAACGATTAAAAAGGACTATGGATTAAAGCATTTAATGTCAATGGCCATTCTAAGCTGAATGTACCTGCTCTCGTCAGATCGCAGAAATTACACAGCTTAAGGCCTCGCTAGTACCAGTGTGGGAGACTGTCTGGGAATCCGTGGTGCGGTTGACTTTTTATTATGTCGTTTAGATTTTGTTTCACAATCGATTAAAAAGGACTATGGATTAAAGCATTTAAAGTCAATGGCCATTCTAAGCTGAATGTCCCTGCTCTCGTCAAATCGCAGAAGTTACACAGCTTAAGGCCTCGCTAGTACCAGTGTGGGAGACACTCTGGGAATCCGTGGTGCAGTTGACTTTTTATTATGTCGTTTAGATTTTGTTTCACAATAGATTAAATAGGACTATGGATTAAGGCTTTTAA
This sequence comes from Rhinoderma darwinii, assembly GCF_050947455.1. Classification (NCBI taxonomy): domain Eukaryota; kingdom Metazoa; phylum Chordata; class Amphibia; order Anura; family Rhinodermatidae; genus Rhinoderma; species Rhinoderma darwinii. The sequence goes on along the minus strand of NC_134687.1, from coordinate 254,372,330 downwards.
CGTCAATGGCCATTCTAAGCTGAATGTGCCAGCTCTCGTCAGATCGCAGAAGTTACACAGCTTAAGACCTCGCTAGTACCAGTGTGGGAGACTGTCTGGGAATCCGTGGTGCGGTTGACTTTTTATTATGTCGTTTAGATTTTGTTTCACAATCGATTAAAAAGGACTATGGATTAAAGCATTTAATGTCAATGCCCATTCTAAGCTGAATGTGCCTGCTCTCGTCAAATCGCAGAAGTTACACGGCTTAACGCCTCGCTAGTACCAGTGTGGGAGACTGTCTGGGAATCCGTGGTGCGGTTGACTTTTTATTATGTCGTTTAGATTTTGTTTCACAATAGATTAAATAGGACTATGGATTAAAGCATTTAATGTCAATGGCCATTCTAAGCTGAATGTGCCTGCTCTCGTCAGATCGCAGAAGTTACACAGCTTAAGGCCTCGCTAGTACCAGTGTGGGAGACTGTCTGGGAATCCGTGGTGCGGTTGACTTTTTATTATGTTGTTTAGATTTTGTTTCACAATCGATTAAAAAGGACTATGGATTAAAGCATTTAATGTCAATGCCAATTCTAAGCTGAATGTGCCTGCTCTCGTTAGATCGCAGAAGTAACACGGCTTAACGCCTCGCTAGTACCAGTGTGGGAGACTGTCTGGGAATCCGTGGTGCGGTTGACGTTTTATTATGTCGTTTAGATTTTGTTTCACAATAGATTAAATAGGACTATGGATTAAAGCATTTAATGTCAATGGCCATTCTAAGCTGAATGTGCCTGCTCTCGTCAGATCGCAGAAGTTACACAGCTTAAGGCCTCGCTAGTACCAGTGTGGGAGACTGTCTGGGAATCCGTGGTGCGGTTGACTTTTTATTATGTCGTTTAGATTTTGTTTCACAATCGATTAAAAAGGACTATGGATTAAAGCATTTAATGTCAATGGCCATTCTAAGCTGAATGTGCCTGCTCTCGTCAGATCGCAGAAGTTACACAGCTTAAGGCCTCGCTAGTACCAGTGTGGGAGACTGTCTGGGAATCCGCGGTGCGTTTGATTTTTTATTATGTCGTTTAGATTTTGTTTCACAATAGATTAAATAGGACTATGGATTAAAGGATTTAACGTCAATGGCCATTCTAAGCTGAATGTGCCTGCTCTCGTCAGAACGCAGAAGTTACACAGCTTAAGGCCTCGCTAGTACCAGTGTGGGAGACTGTCTGGGAATCCGTGGTGCGGTTGATTTTTTATTATGTCGTTTAGATTTTGTTTCACAATCGATTAAAAAGGACTATGGATTAAAGCATTTAATGTCAATGCCCTTTCAAAGCTGAATGTCCCTGCTCTCGTCAGATCACAGAAGTTACACAGCTTAAGGCCTCGCTAGTACCAGTGTGGGAGACTGTCTGGGAATCCGTGGTGCGGTTGACTTTTTATTATGTGGTTTAGATTTTGTTTCACAATAGATTAAATAGGACTATGGATTAAGGCTTTTAATGTCAATGGTCTTTCTAAGCTGAAAGTGCCTGCTCTCGTCAGATCGCAGAAGTTACACAGCTTAAGGCCTCGCTAGTACCAGTGTGGGAGACTGTCTGGGAATCCGTGGTGCGCTTGACTTTTTATTATGTCGTTAAGATTCTGTTTCACAATAGATTAAATAGGACTATGGATTAAAGGATTTAACGTCAATGGCCATTCTAAGCTGAATGTGCCTGCTCTCGTCCGAACGCAGAAGTTACACAGCTTAAGGCCTCGCTAGTACCAGTGTGGGAGACTGTCTGGGAATCCGTGGTGCGGTTGCTTTTTTATTATGTTGTTTAGATTTTGTTTCACAATCGATTAAAAAGGACTATGGATTAAAGCATTTAACGTCAATGGCCATTCTAAGCTGAATGTGCCTGCTCTCGTCAGAACGCAGAAGTTACACAGCTTAAGGCCTCGCTAGTACCAGTGTGGGAGACTGTCTGGGAATCCGTGGTGCGGTTGCCTTTTTATTATGTCGTTTAGATTTTGTTTCACAATAGATTAAATAGGACTATGGATTAAAGCATTTAACGTCAATGGCCATTCTAAGCTGAATGTGCCTTTCTTCGTCAGAACGCAGAAGTTACACAGCTTAAGGCCTCGCTAGTACCAGTGTGGGAGACTGTCTGGGTATCCGTGGTGCGGTTGAATTTTTATTATGTCGTTTAGATTTTGTTTCACAATCGATTAAAAAGGACTATGGATTAAAGCATTTAACGTCAATGGCTATTCTAAGCTGAATGTCCCTGCTCTCGTCAGATCGCAGAAGTTACACAGCTTAAGGCCTCGCTAGTACCAGTGTGGGAGACTGTCTGGGAATCCGTGGTGCGGTTGACTTTTTATTATGTAGTTTAGATTTTGTTTCACAATAGATTAAATAGGACTATGGATTAAAGCATTTAACGTCAATGGCCATTCTAAGCTGAATGTGCCTTTCTTCGTCAGAACGCAGAAGTTACACAGCTTAAGGCCTCGCTAGTACCAGTGTGGGAGACTGTCTGGGTATCCGTGGTGCGGTTGAATTTTTATTATGTCGTTTAGATTTTGTTTCACAATCGATTAAAAAGGACTATGGATTAAAGCATTTAATGTCAATGGCTATTCTAAGCTGAATGTCCCTGCTCTCGTCAGATCGCAGAAGTTACACAGCTTAAGGCCTCGCTAGTACCAGTGTGGGAGACTGTCTGGGAATCCGTGGTGCGGTTGACTTTTTATTATGTCGTTTAGATTTTGTTTCACAATCGATTAAAAAGGACTATGGATTAAAGCATTTAATGTCAATGGCCATTCTAAGCTGAATGTGCCTGCTCTCGTCAGATCGCAGAAGTTACACAGCTTAAGGCCTCGCTAGTACCAGTGTGGGAGACTGTCTGGGAATCCGTGGTGCGGTTGAATTTTTATTATGTTGTTTAGATTTTGTTTCACAATCGATTAAAAAGGACTATGGATTAAAGCATTTAATGTCAATGGCCATTCTAAGCTGAATGTGCCTGCTCTCGTCAGATCGCAGAAGTTACACAGCTTAAGGCCTCGCTAGTACCAGTGTGGGAGACTGTCTGGGAATCCGTGGTGCAGTTGACTTTTTATTATGTCGTTTAGATTTTGTTTCACAATCGATTAAAAAGGACTATGGATTAAAGCATTTAATGTCAATGGCCAGTCTAAGCTGAATGTGCCTGCTCTTGTTAGATCGCAGAACTTACACAGCTTAACGCCTCGCTAGTACCAATGTGGGAGACTGTCTGGGAATCCGTGGTGCGGTTGACTTTTTATTATGTCGTTTAGATTTTGTTTCACAATAGATTAAATAGGACTATGGATTAAAGCATTTAACGTCAATGGCCATTCTAAGCTGAATGTGCCTGCTCTCGTCCGATCGCAGAAGTTACACAGCTTAAGTCCTCGCTAGTACCAGTGTGGGAGACTGTCTGGGAATCCGTGGTGCGGTTGACTTTTTATTATGTCGTTTAGATTTTGTTTCACAATTGATTAAAAAGGACTATGGATTAAAGCATTTAATGTCAATGGCCATTCTAAGCGGAATGTGCCTGCTCTCGTCAGATCGCAGAAGTTACACAGCTTAAGGCCTCGCTAGTACCAGTGTGGGAGACTGTCTGCGAATCCGTGGTGCGGTAGACTTTTTATTATGTCGTTTAGATTTTGTTTCACAAACGATTAAAAAGGACTATGGATTAAAGCATTTAATGTCAATGGCCATTCTAAGCTGAATGTACCTGCTCTCGTCAGATCGCAGAAATTACACAGCTTAAGGCCTCGCTAGTACCAGTGTGGGAGACTGTCTGGGAATCCGTGGTGCGGTTGACTTTTTATTATGTCGTTTAGATTTTGTTTCACAATCGATTAAAAAGGACTATGGATTAAAGCATTTAAAGTCAATGGCCATTCTAAGCTGAATGTCCCTGCTCTCGTCAAATCGCAGAAGTTACACAGCTTAAGGCCTCGCTAGTACCAGTGTGGGAGACACTCTGGGAATCCGTGGTGCAGTTGACTTTTTATTATGTCGTTTAGATTTTGTTTCACAATAGATTAAATAGGACTATGGATTAAGGCTTTTAACGTCAATGGCCATTCTAAGCTGAATGTGCCAGCTCTCGTCAGATCGCAGAAGTTACACAGCTTAAGACCTCGCTAGTACCAGTGTGGGAGACTGTCTGGGAATCCGTGGTGCGGTTGACTTTTTATTATGTCGTTTAGATTTTGTTTCACAATCGATTAAAAAGGACTATGGATTAAAGCATTTAATGTCAATGCCCATTCTAAGCTGAATGTGCCTGCTCTCGTCAAATCGCAGAAGTTACACGGCTTAACGCCTCGCTAGTACCAGTGTGGGAGACTGTCTGGGAATCCGTGGTGCGGTTGACTTTTTATTATGTCGTTTAGATTTTGTTTCACAATAGATTAAATAGGACTATGGATTAAAGCATTTAATGTCAATGGCCATTCTAAGCTGAATGTGCCTGCTCTCGTCAGATCGCAGAAGTTACACAGCTTAAGGCCTCGCTAGTACCAGTGTGGGAGACTGTCTGGGAATCCGTGGTGCGGTTGACTTTTTATTATGTTGTTTAGATTTTGTTTCACAATCGATTAAAAAGGACTATGGATTAAAGCATTTAATGTCAATGCCAATTCTAAGCTGAATGTGCCTGCTCTCGTTAGATCGCAGAAGTAACACGGCTTAACGCCTCGCTAGTACCAGTGTGGGAGACTGTCTGGGAATCCGTGGTGCGGTTGACGTTTTATTATGTCGTTTAGATTTTGTTTCACAATAGATTAAATAGGACTATGGATTAAAGCATTTAATGTCAGTGGCCATTCTAAGCTGAATGTGCCTGCTCTCGTCAGATCGCAGAAGTTACACAGCTTAAGGCCTCGCTAGTACCAGTGTGGGAGACTGTCTGGGAATCCGTGGTGCGGTTGGCTTTTTATTATGTCGTTTAGATTTTGTTTCACAATAGATTAAATAGGACTATGGATTAAGGCTTTTAATGTCAATGGCCATTCTAAGCTGAATGTGCCTTCTCTCGTCAGATCGCAGAAGTTACACAGCTTGAGGCCTCGCTAGTACCAGTGTGGGAGACTGTCTGGGAATCCGTGGTGCGGTTGACTTTTTATTATGTCGTTTCGATTTTGTTTCACAATCGATTAAAAAGGACTATGGATTAAAGCTTTTAATGTCAATGGCCAGTCTAAGCTGAATGTGCCTGCTCTCGTTAGATCGCAGAACTTACACAGCTTAACGCCTCGCTAGTACCAATGTGGGAGACTGTCTGGGAATCCGTGGTGCGGTTGAATTTTTATTATGTCGTTTAGATTTTGTTTCACAATCGATTAAAAAGGACTATGGATTAAAGCATTTAATGTCAATGGCTATTCTAAGCTGAATGTCCCTGCTCTCGTCAGATCGCAGAAGTTACACAGCTTAAGGCCTCGCTACTACCAGTGTGGGAGACTGTCTGGGAATCCGTGGTGCGGTTGACTTTTTATTATGTCGTTTAGATTTTGTTTCACAATCGATTAAAAAGGACTATGGATTAAAGCATTTAATGTCAATGGCCAGTCTAAGCTGAATGTGCCTGCTCTTGTTAGATCGCAGAACTTACACAGCTTAACGCCTCGCTAGTACGAGTGTGGGAGACTGTCTGGGAATCCGTGGTGCGGTTGACTTTTTATTATGTCGTTTAGATTTTGTTTCACAATCGATTAAAAAGGACTATGGATTAAAGCATTTAATGTCAATGGCCATTCTAAGCTGAATGTGCCTGCTCTCGTCAGATCGCAGAAGTTACACAGCTTAAGGCCTCGCTAGTACCAGTGTGGGAGACTGTCTGGGAATCCGTGGTGCGGTTGACTTTTTATTATGTCGTTTAGATTTTTTTTCACAATCGATTAAAAAGGACTATGGATTAAAGCATTTAATGTCAATGGCCATTCTAAGCTGAATGTGCCTGCTCTCGTCAGATCGCAGAAGTTACACAGCTTAAGGCCTCGCTAGTACCAGTGTGGGAGACTGTCTGGGAATCCGTGGTGCGGTTGACTTTTTATTATGTCGTTTAGATTTTGTTTCACAATCGATTAAAAAGGACTATGGATTAAAGCATTTAATGTCAATGGCCATTCTAAGCTGAATGTGCCTGCTCTCGTCAGATCGCAGAAGTTACACAGCTTAAGGCCTCGCTAGTACCAGTGTGGGAGACTGTCTGGGAATCCGTGGTGCGGTTGACTTTTTATTATGTCGTTTAGATTTTGTTTCACAATCGATTAAAAAGGACTATGGATTAAAGCATTTAATGTCAATGGCCATTCTAAGCTGAATGTGCCTGCTCTCGTCAGATCGCAGAAGTTACACAGCTTAAAGGCATGGTGTTGCCCTAAAAACATGTTTTTTTTTTAAAAATTAAACATTTAGTGTGTGGGTGATTAAACATTGTTAAAATTTTTTTTTTTTTTTTTGGCACGAGCCATGTAATATTATAAATTATTTCTAATTTATAATACTACCCATTTTTGGCCACTAGATGGGGCTGTTCCCAAAATTGCAGCATTGCAACATTGGGTTAAAAGCCCTCGCTCTAGTGAGCTCTCAGCATCCCCCCCTCCTTTATCCTGGCTAGTGCCGGGATAAACGAGGGGTTTGAAAGGTTTAACCTGCTACACTGCGTGTCGCCATTTTTTGAGGTAACCCACAGTGTAGTAGGTTTACATATAGTAGTAAACACACACAAACACTAACATACATTGAAATCTCTTACCTGCTCCTGCCGCCGCGGCTCCCTCTGGCCCGTCCGCTCCGTTTGCTGCCGCTGTTCCATGTGCACAAGTCCGGAAGCCGCGACCGGAAGTAGTAATATTACAGTCCGGCCGCGACTTCCGGTCCACAGGAAAATGGCGCCGGACGGCGCCAATTTCGAATAGGACTGTGTGGGAGCGGCGCATGCGCAGTTCCCACACAGACGCCGTACACGGACGTGAATGGGACGGGAGCCGTTCACAGTCCCTATGGGACTGTGGCTGCCGTACTCCATGTCTGTGTGTGTCGTTAATCGACACACACAGAAATGGAACAAAAAATGGCAGCCCCCATAGGGAAGAAAAACTGTAAAAAGAAGAAAAAGTAAAACACAAACACACAAATGAATAAAAACGTTTTTATTAAAGCACTAACATCTTTAACATATAAAAAAAATTATTTGCCATGACACTGTTCCTTTAAGGCCTCGCTAGTACCAGTGTGGGAGACTGTCTGGGAATCCGTGGTGCGGTTGACTTTTTATTATGTCGTTTAGATTTTGTTTCACAATAGATTAAATAGGACTATGGATTAAAGCATTTAATGTCAATGGCCATTCTAAGCTGAATGTGCCTGCTCTCGTCAGATCGTAGAAGTTACACAGCTTAAGGCCTCGCTAGTACCAGTGTGGGAGACTGTCTGGGAATCCGTGGTGCGGTTGACTTTTTATTATGTCGTTTAGATTTTGTTTCACAATAGATTAAATAGGACTATGGATTAAAGCATTTAACGTCAATGGCCATTCTAAGCTGAATGTGCCTTCTCTCGTCAGAATGCAGAAGTTACACAGCTTAAGGCCTCGCTAGTACCAGTGTGGGAGACTGTCTGGGTATCCGTGGTGCGGTTGCATTTTTATTATGTCGTTTAGATTTTGTTTCACAATCGATTAAAAAGGACTATGGATTAAAGCATTTAATGTCAATGGCTATTCTAAGCTAAATGTCCCTACTCTCGTCAGATCGCAGAAGTTACACAGCTTAAGGCCTCGCTAGTACCAGTGTGGGAGACTGTCTGGGAATCCGTGGTGCGGTTGACTTTTTATTATGTCGTTTAGATTTTGTTTCACAATCGATTAAAAAGGACTATGGATTAAAGCATTTAATGTCAATGGCCATTCTAAGCTGAATGTGCCTGCTCTCGTCAGATCGCAGAAGTTACACAGCTTAAGGCCTCGCTAGTACCAGTGTGGGAGACTGTCTGGGAATCCGTGGTGCGGTTGACTTTTTATTATGTCGTTTAGATTTTGTTTCACAATCGATTAAAAAGGACTATGGATTAAAGCATTTAATGTCAATGGCCAGTCTAAGCTGAATGTGCCTGCTCTTGTTAGATCGCAGAACTTACACAGCTTAACACCTCGCTAGTACCAATGTGGGAGACTGTCTGGGAATCCGTGGTGCGGTTGACTTTATTATGTCGTTTAGATTTTGTTTCACAATCGATTAAAAAGGACTATGGATTAAAGCATTTAATGTCAATGGCCATTCTAAGCTGAATGTGCCTGCTCTCGTCAGATCGCAGAAGTTACACAGCTTAAGGCCTCGCTAGTACCAGTGTGGGAGACTGTCTGGGAATCCGTGGTGCGGTTGACTTTTTATTATGTCGTTTAGATTTTGTTTCACAATCGATTAAAAAGGACTATGGATTAAAGCATTTAATGTCAATGGCCATTCTAAGCTGAATGTGCCTGCTCTCGTCAGATCGCAGAAGTTACACAGCTTAAGGCCTCGCTAGTACCAGTGTGGGAGACTGTCTGGGAATCCGTGGTGCGGTTGACTTTTTATTATGTCGTTTAGATTTTGTTTCACAATAGATTAAATAGGACTATGGATTAAAGCATTTAACGTCAATGGCCATTCTAAGCTGAATGTGCCTGCTCTCGTCAGAACACAGAAGTTACACAGCTTAAGGCATCGCTAGTACCAGTGTGGGAGACTGTCTGGGAATCCGTGGTGCGGTTGACTTTTTATTATGTCGTTTAGATTTTGTTTCACAATGGATTAAATAGGACTATGGATTAAAGCCTTTAACGTCAATGGCCATTCTAAGCTGAATGTGCCTGCTCTCGTCAGAACACAGAAGTTACACAGCTTAAGGCATCGCTAGTACCAGTGTGGGAGACTGTCTGGGAATCCGTGGTGCGGTTGACTTTTTATTATGTCGTTTAGATTTTGTTTCACAATCGATTAAAAAGGACTATGGATTAAAGCATTTAATGTCAATGGCCATTCTAAGCTGAATGTGCCTGCTCTCGTCAGATCGCAGAAGTTACACAGCTTAAGGCCTCGCTAGTACCAGTGTGGGAGACTGTCTGGGAATCCGTGGTGCGGTTGACTTTTTATTATGTCGTTTAGATTTTGTTTCACAATCGATTAAAAAGGACTATGGATTAAAGCATTTAATGTCAATGGCCATTCTAAGCTGAATGTGCCTGCTCTCGTCAGATCGCAGAAGTTACACAGCTTAAGGCCTCGCTAGTACCAGTGTGGGAGACTGTCTGGGAATCCGTGGTGCGGTTGACTTTTTATTATGTCGTTTAGATTTTGTTTCACAATAGATTAAATAGGACTATGGATTAAAGCATTTAATGTCAATGGCCATTCTAAGCTGAATGTGCCTGCTCTCGTCAGATCGTAGAAGTTACACAGCTTAAGGCCTCGCTAGTACCAGTGTGGGAGACTGTCTGGGAATCCGTGGTGCGGTTGACTTTTTATTATGTCGTTTAGATTTTGTTTCACAATAGATTAAATAGGACTATGGATTAAGGCATTTAACGTCAATGGCCATTCTAAGCTGAATGTGCCTGCTCTCGTCAGAACGCAGAAGTTACACAGCTTAAGGCCTCGCTAGTACCAGTGTGGGAGACTGTCTGGGAATCCGTGGTGCGGTTGACTTTTTATTATGTCGTTTAGATTTTGTTTCACAATCGATTAAAAAGGACTATGGATTAAAGCATTTAATGTCAATGGCCATTCTAAGCTGAATGTGCCTGCTCTCGTCAGATCGCAGAAGTTACACAGCTTAAGGCCTCGCTAGTACCAGTGTGGGAGACTGTCTGGGAATCCGTGGTGCGGTTGACTTTTTATTATGTCGTTTAGATTTTGTTTCACAATCGATTAAAAAGGACTATGGATTAAAGCATTTAATGTCAATGGCCATTCTAAGCTGAATGTGCCTGCTCTCGTCAGATCGCAGAAGTTACACAGCTTAAGGCCTCGCTAGTACCAGTGTGGGAGACTGTCTGGGAATCCGTGGTGCGGTTGACTTTTTATTATGTCGTTTAGATTTTGTTTCACAATAGATTAAATAGGACTATGGATTAAAGCATTTAATGTCAATGGCCATTCTAAGCTGAATGTGCCTGCTCTCGTCAGATCGTAGAAGTTACACAGCTTAAGGCCTCGCTAGTACCAGTGTGGGAGACTGTCTGGGAATCCGTGGTGCGGTTGACTTTTTATTATGTCGTTTAGATTTTGTTTCACAATAGATTAAATAGGACTATGGATTAAGGCATTTTACGTCAATGGCCATTCTAAGCTGAATGTGCCTGCTCTCGTCAGAACGCAGAAGTTACACAGCTTAAGGCCTCGCTAGTACCAGTGTGGGAGACTGTCTGGGAATCCGTGGTGCGGTTGACTTTTTATTATGTCGTTTAGATTTTGTTTCACAATAGATTAAATAGGACTATGGATTAAAGCATTTAACGTCAATGGCCATTCTAAGCTGAATGTGCCTTCTCTCGTCAGAACGCAGAAGTTACACAGCTTAAGGCCTCGCTAGTACCAGTGTGGGAGACTGTCTGGGTATCCGTGGTGCGGTTGAATTTTTATTATGTCGTTTAGATTTTGTTTCACAATCGATTAAAAAGGACTATGGATTAAAGCATTTAATGTCAATGGCTATTCTAAGCTGAATGTCCCTGCTCTCGTCAGATCGCAGAAGTTACACAGCTTAAGGCCTCGCTAGTACCAGTGTGGGAGACTGTCTGGGAATCCGTGGTGAGGTTGACTTTTTATTATGTCGTTTAGATTTTGTTTCACAATCGATTAAAAAGGACTATGGATTAAAGCATTTAATGTCAATGGCCATTCTAAGCTGAATGTGCCTGCTCTCGTCAGATCGCAGAAGTTACACAGCTTAAGGCCTCGCTAGTACCAGTGAGGGAGACTGGCTGGGAATCCGTGGTGCGGTTGAATTTTTATTATGTCGTTTAGATTTTGTTTCACAATCGATTAAAAAGGACTATGGATTAAAGCATTTAATGTCAATGGCTATTCTAAACTGAATGTCCCTGCTCTCGTCAGATCTCAGAAGTTACACAGCTTAAGGCCTCGCTAGTACCAGTGTGGGAGACTGTCTGGGAATCCGTGGTGCGGTTGACTTTTTATTATGTCGTTTAGATTTTGTTTCACAATCGATTAAAAAGGACTATGGATTAAAGCATTTAATGTCAATGGCCATTCTAAGCTGAATGTGCCTGCTCTCGTCAGATCGCAGAAGTTACACAGCTTAAGGCCACGCTAGTACCAGTGTGGGTGACTGTCTGGGAATCCGTGGTGCGGTTGACTTTTTATTATGTTGTTTAGATTTTGTTTCACAATAGATTAAATAGGACTATGGATTAAGGCTTTTAATGTCAATGGCCATTCTAAGCTGAATGTGCCTGCTCTCGTTAGATCGCAGAAGTTACACAGCTTAACCCCTCGCTAGTACCAGTGTGAGAGACTGTCTGGGAATCCGTGGTGCGGTTGACTTTTATTATGTCGTTTAGATTTTGTTTCACAATCGATTAAAAAGGACTATGGATTAAAGCATTTAATGTCAATGGCCATTCTAAGCTGAATGTCCCTGTTCTCGTCAGATAGCAGAAGTTACACAGCTTAAGGCCTCGCTAGTACCAGTGTGGGAGACTGTCTGGGAATCCGTGGTGCGGTTGATTTTTTATTATGTCGTTTAGATTTTGTTTCACAATCGATTAAAAAGGACTATGGATTAAAGCATTTAATGTCAATGGCCATTCTAAGCTGAATGTGCCTGCTCTCGTCAGATCGCAGAAGTTACACAGCTTAAGGCCTCGCTAGTACCAGTGTGGGAGACTGTCTGGGAATCCGTGGTGCGGTTGACTTTTTATTATGTCGTTTAGATTTTGTTTCACAATCGATTAAAAAGGACTATGGATTAAAGCATTTAATGTCAATGGCCATTCTAAGCTGAATGTGCCTGCTCTCGTCAGATCGCAGAAGTAACACAGCTTAAGGCCTCGCTAGTACCAGTGTGGAAGACTGTCTGGGAATCCGTGGTGCGGTTGACTTTTTATTATGTCGTTTAGATTTTGTTTCACAATAGATTAAATAGGACTATGGATTAAAGCATTTAATGTCAATGGCCATTCTAAGCTGAATGTGCCTGCTCTCGTCAGAACGCAGAAGTTACACAGATTAAGGTCTCGCTAGTACCAGTGTGGGAGACTGTCTGGGAATCCGTGGTGCGGTTGATTTTTTATTATGTCGTTTAGATTTTGTTTCACAATCGATTAAAAAGGACTATGGATTAAAGCATTTAATGTCAATGGCCATTCTAAGCTGAATGTGCCTGCTCTCGTCAGATCGCAGAAGTTACACAGCTTAAGGCCTTGCTAGTACCAGTGTGGGAGACTGTCTGGGAATCCGTGGTGCGGTTGCCTTTTTATTATGTCGTTTAGATTTTGTTTCACAATCGATTAAAAAGACTATGGATTAAAGCATTTAATGTCAATGGCCATTCTAAGCTGAATGTGCCTGCTCTCGTCAGATCGCAGAAGTTACACAGCTTAAGGCCTCGCTAGTACCAGTGTGGGAGACTGTCTGGGAATCCGTGGTGCGGTTGACTTTTTATTATGTGGTTTAGATTTTGTTTCACAATAGATTAAATAGGACTATGGATTAAAGCATTTAATGTCAATGGCCATTCTAAACTGAATGTGCCATGCTCTCGTCAGGTCCGCAGAAGTTACACAGCTTAAGGCCTCGCTAGTACCAGTGTGGGAGACTGTCTGGGAATCCGTGGTGCGGTTGACTTTTTATTATGTCGTTTAGATTTTGTTTCACAATAGATTAAATAGGACTATGGATTAAAGCATTTAAACGTCAATGGCCATTCTAAGCTGAATGTGCCTGCTCTCGTCAGAACGCAGAAGTTACACAGATTAAGGTCTCGCTAGTACCAGTGTGGGAGACTGTCTGGGAATCCGTGGTGCGGTTGGCTTTTTATTATGTTGTTTAGATTTTGTTTCACAATAGATTAAATAGGACTATGGATTAAGGCTTTTAATGTCAATGGCCATTCTAAGCTGAATGTGCCTGCTCTCGTCAGATCACAGAAGTTACACTGCTTAAGGCCTCGCTAGTACCAGTGTGGGAGACTGTCTGGGAATCCGTGGTGTGGTTGACTTTTTATTATGTCGTTTAGATTTTGTTTCACAATCGATTAAAAAGGACTATGGATTAAAGCATTTAATGTCAATGGCCATTCTAAGCTGAATGTTCCTGCTCTCGTCAGATCGCAGAAGTTACACAGCTTAAGGCCTCGCTAGTACCAGTGTGGGAGACTGTATGGGAATCCGTGGTGCGGTTGAGTTTTTATTATGTCGTTTAGATTTTGTTTCACAATCGATTAAAAAGGACTATGGATTAAAGCATTTAATGTCAATGGCCAGTCTAAGCTGAATGTGCCTGCTCTTGTTAGATTGCAGAACTTACACAGCTTAACGCCTCGCTAGTACCAGTGTGGGAGACTGTCTGGGAATCCGTGGTGCGGTTGCCTTTTTATTATGTCGTTTAGATTTTGTTTCACAATCGATTAAAAAGGACTATGGATTAAAGCATTTAATGTCAATGGCCATTCTAAGCTGAATGTGCCTGCTCTCGTCAGATCGCAGAAGTTACACAGCTTAAGGCTTTGCTAGTACCAGTGTGGGAGACTGTCTGGGAATCCGTGGTGCAGATGTCTTTTTATTATGTCGTTTAGATTTTGTTTTCACAATAGATTAAATAGGACTATGGATTAAAGCATTAAACGTCAATGGCCATTCTAAGCTGAATGTGCCTGCTCTCGTCAGAACGCAGAAGTTACACAGTTTAAGGCCTCGCTAGTACCAGTGTGGGAAACTGTCTGGGAATCCGTGGTGCGGTTGAATTTTTATTATGTCGTTTAGATTTTGTTTCACAATCGATTAAAAAGGACTATGTATTAAAGCACTTAATGTCAATGGCCACTCTAAGCTGAATGTCCCTGCTCTCGTCAGATCGCAGAAGTTACACAGCTTAAGGCCTCGCTAGTACCAGTGTGGGAGACTGTCTGGGAATCTGTGGTGCGGTTGAATTTTTATTATGTCGTTTAGATTTTGTTTCACAATCGATTAAAAAGGACTATGGATTAAAGCATTTAATGTCAATGGCCATTCTAAGCTGAATGTCCCTGCTCTCCTCAGATTGCGGAAGTTACACAGCTTAAGGCCTCGCTAGTACCAGTGTGGGAGACTGTCTGGGAATCCGTGGTGCGGTTGACTTTTTATTATGTCGTTTAGATTTTGTTTCATAATCGATTAAAAAGGACTATGGATTAAAGCATTTAATGTCAATGGCCATTCTAAGCTGAATGTGCCTGCTCTCGTCAGATCGCAGAAGTTACACAGCTTAAGGCCTCGCTAGTACCAGTGTGGGAGACTGTCTGGGAATCCGTGGTGCGGTTGACTTTTTATTATGTCGTTTAGATTTTGTTTCACAATAGATTAAATAGGACTATGGATTAAAGCATTTAACGTCAATGGCCATTCTAAGCTGAATGTTCCTGCTCTCGTCAGAACGCAGAAGTTACACAGCTTAAGGCCTCGCTAGTACCAGTGTGGGAGACTGTCTGGGAATCCGTGGTGCGGTAGACTTTTTATTATGTCGTTTAGATTTTGTTTCACAATCGATTAAAAGGACTATGGATTAAAGCATTTAATGTCAATGGCAATTCTAAGCTGAATGTGCCTGTTCTCGTTAGATCGCAGAAGTTACACAGCTTAAGCCCTCGCTAGTACCAGTGTGGGAGAGTGTCTGGGAATCCGTGGTGTGGTTGACTTTTTATTATGTTGTTTAGATTTTGTTTCACAATCGATTAAAAAGGACTATGGATTAAAGCATTTAATGTCAATGGCCATTCTAAGCTGAATGTGCCTGCTCTCGTTAGATCGCAGAAGTTACACAGCTTAACGCCTCGCTAGTACCAGTGTGGGAGACTGCCTGGGAATCCGTGGTGCGGTTGACTTTTTATTATGTCGTTTAGATTTTGTTTCACAATAGATTAAATAGGACTATGGATTAAAGCATTTAAAGTCAATGGCCATTCTAAGCTGAATGTGCCTGCTCTCGTCAGATCGCAGAAGTTACACAGCTTAAGGCCTCGCTAGTACCAGTGTGGGAGACTGTCTGGGAATCTGTGGTGCGGTTGAATTTTTATTATGTCGTTTAGATTTTGTTTCACAATCGATTAAAAAGGACTATGGATTAAAGCATTTAATGTCAATGGCCATTCTAAGCTGAATGTCCCTGCTCTCGTCAGATCGCAGAAGTTACACAGCTTAAGGCCTTGCTAGTACCAGTGAGGGAGACTGTCTGGGAATCCGTGGTGCGGTTGACTATTTATTATGTTGTTTAGATTATGTTTCACAATCGATTAAAAAGGACTATGGATTAAAGCATTTAATGTCAATGGCCATTCTAAGCTGAATGTGCCTGCTCTCGTCAGACCGCAGAAGTTACACAGCTTAAGGCCTCGCTAGTACCAGTGTGGAAGACTGTCTGGGAATCCGTGGTGCGGTTGCCTTTTTATTATGTCGTTTAGATTTTGTTTCACAATCGATTAAAAAGGACTATGGATTAAAGCATTTAATGTCAATGGCCATTCTAAGCTGAATGTGCCTGCTCTCGTTAGATCGCAGAAGTTACACAGCTTAACGCCTCGCTAGTACCAGTGTGGGAGACTGTCTGGGAATCCGTGGTGCGGTTGACTTTTTATTATGTCGTTTACATTTTGTTTCACAATAGATTAAATAGGACTATGGATTAAAGCATTTAACGTCAATGGCCATTCTAAACTGAATGTGCCTGCTCTCGTCAGATCGCAGAAGTTACACAGCTTAAGGCCTCGCTAGTACCAGTGTGGGAGACTGTCTGGGAATCCGTGGTGCGGTTGAATTTTTATTATGTCGTTTAGATTTTGTTTCACAATCGATTAAAAAGGACTATGGATTAAAGCATTTGATGTCAATGGCCATTCTAAGCTGAATGTCCCTGCCCTCGTCAGATTGCAGAAGTTACACAGCTTAAGGCCTCGCTAGTACCAGTGTGGGAGACTGTCTGGGAATCCGTGGTGCGGTTGACTTCTTATTATGTCGTTTAGATTTTGTTTCACAATAGATTAAATAGGACTATGGATTAAAGCATTTAACGTCAATGGCCATTCTAAGCTGAATGTGCCTGCTCTCGTCAGATCGCAGAAGTTACACAGCTTAAGGCCTCGCTAGTACCAGTGTGGGAGACTGTCTGGGAATCCGTGGTGTGGTTGACTTTTTATTATGTCGTTAAGATTTAGTTTCACAATAGATTAAATAGGACTATGGATTAAAGCATTTAATGTCAATGGCCATTCTAAGCTGAATGTTGCCTGCTCTCGTCAGATCGCAGAAGTTACTCAGCTTAAGGCCTCGCTAGTATCAGTGTGGGAGACTGTCTGGGAATCCGTGGTGCGGTTGAATTTTTATTATGTCGTTTAGATTTTGTTTCACAATCGATTAAAAAGGACTATGGATTAAAGCATTTAATGTCAATGGCCATTCTAAGCTGAATGTCCCTGCTCTCGTCAGATCGCAGAAATTACACAGCTTAAGGCCTCGCTAGTACCAGTGTGGGAGACTGTCTGGGAATCCGTGGTGCGGTTGACTTTTTATTATGTAGTTTAGATTTTGTTTCACAATCGATTAAAAAGGACTATGGATTAAAGCATTTATTGTCAATGGCCATTCTAAGCTGAATGTGCCTGCTCTCGTCAGATCGCAAAAGTTACACAGCTTAAGGCCTCGCTAGTACCAGTGTGGGAGACTGTCTGGGAATCCGTGGTGCGGTTGAATTTTTATTATGTCGTTTAGATTTTGTTTCACAATCAATTAAAAAGGACTATGGATTAAAACATTTAATGTCAATGGCCATTCTAAGCTGAATGTGCCTGCTCTCGTCAGATCGCAGAAGTTACACAGCTTAAGGCCTTGCTAGTACCAGTGTGGGAGACTGTCTGGGAATCCGTGGTGCGGTTGTCTTTTTATTATGTCGTTTAGATTTTGTTTCACAATAGATTAAATAGGACTATGGATTAAAGCATTTAACGTCAATGGCCATTCTAAGCTGAATGTGCCTGCTCTCATCAGAACACAGAAGTTACACAGCTTAAGGCCTCGCTAGTACCAGTGTTGGAGACTGTCTGGGAATCCGTGGTGCGGTAGAATTTTTATTATGTCGTTTAGATTTTGTTTCACAATCGATTAAAAAGGACTATGGATTAAACATTTAATGTCAATGGCCATTCTAAGCTGAATGTGCCTGCTCTCGTCAGATCGCAGAAGTTACACAGCTTAAGGCCTCGCTAGTACTAGTGTGGGAGACTGTCTGGGAATCCGTGGTGCGGTTGACTTTTTATTATGTTGTTTAGATTTTGTTTCACAATAGATTAAATAGGACTATGGATTAAGGCTTTTAATGGCAATGGCCATTCTAAGCTGAATGTGCCTGCTCTCGTCAGATCGCAGAAGTTACACAGCTTAAGGCCTCGTTAGTACCAGTGTGGGAGACTGTCTGGGAATCCGTGGTGCGGTTGACTTTTTATTATGTCGTTTAGATTTTGTTTCACAATCGATTAAAAAGGACTATGGATTAAAGCATTTAATGTCAATGGCCATTCTAAGCTGAATGTGCCTGCTCTCGTCAGTTCGCAGAAGTTACACAGCTTAAGGCCTCGCTAGTACCAGTGTGGGAGACTGTCTGGGAATCCGTGGTGCGGTTGACTTTTTATTATGTTGTTTAGATTTTGTTTCACAATAGATTAAATAGGACTATGGATTAAGGCTCTTAATGGCAATGGCCATTCTAAGCTGAATGTGCCTTCTCTCGTCAGATCGCAGAAGTTACACAGCTTAAGGCCTCGTTAGTACCAGTGTGGGAGACTGTCTGGGAATCCGTGGTGCGGTTGACTTTTTATTATGTCGTTTAGATTTTGTTTCACAATCGATTAAAAAGGACTATGGATTAAAGCGTTTAATGTCAATGGCCATTCTAAGCTGAATGTGCCTGCTCTCGTTAGATCGCAGAAGTTACTCAGCTTAACGCCTCGCTAGTACCAGTGTGGGAGACTGTCTGGGAATCCGTGGTGCGGTTGAATTTTTATTATGTCGTTTAGATTTTGTTTCACAATCGATTAAAAAGGACTATGGATTAAAGCATTTAATGTCAATGGCCATTCTAAGCTGAATGTCCCTGCTCTCGTCAGATCGCAGAAGTTACACAGCTTAAGGCCTCGCTAGTACCAGTGTGGGAGACTGTCTGTGAATCCGTGGTGCGGTTGACCTTTTATTATGTTGTTTAGATTTTGTTTCACAATAGATTAAATAGGACTATGGATTAAGGCTTTTAATGTCAATGGCCATTCTAAGCTGAATGTACCTGCTCTCGTCAGATCGCAGAAGTTACACAGCTTAAGGCCTCGCTAGTACCAGTGTGGGAGACTGTCTGGGAATCCGTGGTGCGGTTGACTTTTTATTATGTTGTTTAGATTTTGTTTCACAATAGATTAAATAGGACTATGGATTAAGGCTTTTAATGGCAATGGACATTCTAAGCTGAATGTGCCTGCTCTCGTCAGATCGCAGAAGTTACACAGCTTAAGGCCTCGTTAGTACCAGTGTGGGAGACTGTCTGGGAATCCGTGGTGCGGTTGACTTTTTATTATGTTGTTTAGATTTTGTTTCACAATAGATTAAATAGGACTATGGATTAAGGCTTTTAATGGCAATGGACATTCTAAGCTGAATGTGCCTGCTCTCGTCAGATCGCAGAAGTTACACAGCTTAAGGCCTCGTTAGTACCAGTGTGGGAGACTGTCTGGGAATCCGTGGTGCGGTTGACTTTGTATTATGTCGTTTAGATTTTGTTTCACAATCGATTAAAAAGGACTATGGATTAAAGCATTTAATGTCAATGGCCATTCTAAGCTGAATGTGCCTGCTCTCGTCAGATCGCAGAAGTTGCACAGCTTAAGGCCTCGCTATTACCAGTGTGGGAGACTGTCTGGGAATCCGTGGTGCGGTTGACTTTTTATTATGTTGTTTAGATTTTGTTTCACAATAGATTAAATAGGACTATGGATTAAGGCTTTTGATGGCAATGGCCATTCTAAGCTGAATGTGCCTGCTCTCGTCAGATCGCAGAAGTTACACAGTTTAAGGCCTCGTTAGTACCAGTGTGGGAGACTGTCTGGGAATCCGTGGTGCGGTTGACTTTTTATTATGTCGTTTAGATTTTGTTTCACAATCAATTAAAAAGGACTATGGATAAAAACATTTAATGTCAATGGCCATTCTAAGCTGAATGTGCCTGCTCTCGTCAGATCGCAGAAGTTACACAGCTTAAGGCCTTGCTAGTACCAGTGTGGGAGACTGTCTGGGAATCCGTGGTGCGGTTGAATTTTTATTATGTCGTTTAGATTTTGTTTCACAATCAATTAAAAAGGACTATGGATTAAAACATTTAATGTCAATGGCCATTCTAAGCTGAATGTGCCTGCTCTCGTCAGATCGCAGAAGTTACACAGCTTAAGGCCTTGCTAGTACCAGTGTGGGAGACTGTCTGGGAATCCGTGGTGCGGTTGTCTTTTTATTATGTCGTTTAGATTTTGTTTCACAATAGATTAAATAGGACTATGGATTAAAGCATTTAACGTCAATGGCCATTCTAAGCTGAATGTGCCTGCTCTCATCAGAACACAGAAGTTACACAGCTTAAGGCCTCGCTAGTACCAGTGTTGGAGACTGTCTGGGAATCCGTGGTGCGGTAGAATTTTTATTATGTCGTTTAGATTTTGTTTCACAATCGATTAAAAAGGACTATGGATTAAACATTTAATGTCAATGGCCATTCTAAGCTGAATGTGCCTGCTCTCGTCAGATCGCAGAAGTTACACAGCTTAAGGCCTCGCTAGTACTAGTGTGGGAGACTGTCTGGGAATCCGTGGTGCGGTTGACTTTTTATTATGTTGTTTAGATTTTGTTTCACAATAGATTAAATAGGACTATGGATTAAGGCTTTTAATGGCAATGGCCATTCTAAGCTGAATGTGCCTGCTCTCGTCAGATCGCAGAAGTTACACAGCTTAAGGCCTCGTTAGTACCAGTGTGGGAGACTGTCTGGGAATCCGTGGTGCGGTTGACTTTTTATTATGTCGTTTAGATTTTGTTTCACAATTGATTAAAAAGGACTATGGATTAAAGCATTTAATGTCAATGGCCATTCTAAGCTGAATGTGCCTGCTCTCGTCAGATCGCAGAAGTTACACAGCTTAAGGCCTCGCTAGTACCAGTGTGGGAGACTGTCTGGGAATCCGTGGTGCGGTTGACTTTTTATTATGTTGTTTAGATTTTGTTTCACAATAGATTAAATAGGACTATGGATTAAGGCTCTTAATGGCAATGGCCATTCTAAGCTGAATGTGCCTGCTCTCGTCAGATCGCAGAAGTTACACAGCTTAAGGCCTCGTTAGTACCAGTGTGGGAGACTGTCTGGGAATCCGTGGTGCGGTTGACTTTTTATTATGTCGTTTAGATTTTGTTTCACAATCGATTAAAAAGGACTATGGATTAAAGCGTTTAATGTCAATGGCCATTCTAAGCTGAATGTGCCTGCTCTCGTTAGATCGCAGAAGTTACACAGCTTAACGCCTCGCTAGTACCAGTGTGGGAGACTGTCTGGGAATCCGTGGTGTTGTTGACTTTTTATTATGTCGTTTAGATTTTGTTTCACAATAGATTAATTAGGACTATGGATTAAAGCATTTAACGTCAATGGCCATTCTAAGCTGAATGTGCCTGCTCTCGTCAGATCGCAGAAGTTACACATCTTAAGGCCTCGCTAGTACCAGTGTGGGAGACTGTCTGGGAATCCGTGGTGCGGTTGAATTTTTATTATGTCGTTTAGATTTTGTTTCACAATCGATTAAAAAGGACTATGGATTAAAGCATTTAATGTCAATGGCCATTCTAAGCTGAATGTCCCTGCTCTCGTCAGATCGCAGAAGTTACACAGCTTAAGGCCTCGCTAGTACCAGTGTGGGAGACTGTCTGTGAATCCGTGGTGCGGTTGACTTTTTATTATGTTGTTTAGATTTTGTTTCACAATAGATTAAATAGGACTATGGATTAAGGCTTTTAATGTCAATGGCCATTCTAAGCTGAATGTACCTGCTCTCGTCAGATCGCAGAAGTTACACAGCTTAAGGCCTCGCTAGTACCAGTGTGGGAGACTGTCTGGGAATCCGTGGTGCGGTTGACTTTTTATTATGTTGTTTAGATTTTGTTTCACAATAGATTAAATAGGACTATGGATTAAAGCTTTTAATGGCAATGGACATTCTAAGCTGAATATGCCTGCTCTCGTCAGATCGCAGAAGTTACACAGCTTAAGGCCTCGTTAGTACCAGTGTGGGAGACTGTCTGGGAATCCGTGGTGCGGTTGACTTTGTATTATGTCGTTTAGATTTTGTTTCACAATCGATTAAAAAGGACTATGGATTAAAGCATTTAATGTCAATGGCCATTCTAAGCTGAATGTGCCTGCTCTCGTCAGATCGCAGAAGTTACACAGCTTAAGGCCTCGCTATTACCAGTGTGGGAGACTGTCTGGGAATCCGTGGTGCGGTTGACTTTTTATTATGTTGTTTAGATTTTGTTTCACAATAGATTAAATAGGACTATGGATTAAGGCTTTTAATGGCAATGGCCATTCTAAGCTGAATGTGCCTGCTCTCGTCAGATCGCAGAAGTTACACAGCTTAAGGCCTCGTTAGTACCAGTGTGGGAGACTGTCTGGGAATCCGTGGTGCGGTTGACTTTTTATTATGTCGTTTAGATTTTGTTTCACAATCGATTAAAAAGGACTATGGATTAAAGCATTTAATGTCAATGGTCATTCTAAGCTGAATGTGCCTGCTCTCGTTAGATCGCAGAAGTTACACAGCTTAACGCCTCGCTAGTACCAGTGTGGGAGACTGTCTGGGAATCCGTGGTGTGGTTGACTTTTTATTATGTCGTTTAGATTTTGTTTCACAATAGATTAAATAGGACTATGGATTAAAGCATTTAACGTCAATGGCCATTCTAAGCTGAATGTGCCTGCTCTCGTCAGATCGCAGAAGTTACACAGCTTAAGGCCTCCCTAGTACCAGTGTGGGAGACTGTCTGGGAATCCGTGGTGCGGTTGACTTTTTTTTATGTTGTTTAGATTTTGTTTCACAATAGATGAAATAGGACTATGGATTAAGGCTTTTAATGTCAATGGCCATTCTAAGCTGAATGTACCTGCTCTCGTCAGTTCGCAGAAGTTACACAGCTTAAGGCCTCGCTAGTACTAGTGTGGGAGACTGTCTGGGAATCCGTGGTGCGGTTGACTTTTTATTATGTCGTTTAGATTTTGTTTCACAATCGATTAAAAAGGACTATGGATTAAAGCATTTAATGTCAATGGCAATGGCAATTCTAAGCTGAATGTGCCTGCTCTCGTTAGATCGCAGAAGTTACACAGCTTAACGCCTCACTAGTACCAGTGTGGGAGACTGTCTGGGAATCCGTGGTGTGGTTGACTTTTTATTATGTCGTTAAGATTTAGTTTCACAATAGATTAAATAGGACTATGGATTAAAACATTTAACGTCAATGGCCATTCTAAGCTGAATGTGCCTGCTCTCGTCAGATCGCAGAAGTTACACAGCTTAAGGCCTCGCTAGTACCAGTGTGGGAGACTGTCTGGGAATCCGTGGTGCTGTTGAATTTTTATTATGTCGTTTAGATTTTGTTTCACAATCAATTAAAAAGGACTATGGATGAAAAGCATTTAATGTCAATGGCCATTCTAAGCTGAATGTGCCTGCTCTCGTCAGATCGCAGAAGTTACACAGCTTAAGGCCTTGCTAGTACCAGTGTGGGAGACTGTCTGGGAATCCGTGGTGCGGTTGCCTTTTTATTATGTCGTTTAGATTTTGTTTCACAATAGATTAAATAGGACTATGGATTAAAGCATTTAACGTCAATGGCCATTCTAAGCTGAATGTGCCTGCTCTCGTCAGAACGCAGAAGTTACACAGCTTAAGGCCTCGCTAGTACCAGTGTTGGAGACTGTCTGGGAATCCGTGGTGCGGTAGACTTTTTATTATGTCGTTTAGATTTTGTTTCACAATCGATTAAATAGGACTATGGATTAAGCATTTAATGTCAATGGCCATTCTAAGCTGAATGTCCCTGCTCTCGTCAGATCGCAGAAGTTACACAGCTTAAGGCCTCGCTAGTACCAGTGTGGGAGACTGTCTGGGAATCCGTGGTGCGGTTGACTTTTTATTAAGTTGTTTAGATTTTGTTTCACAATAGATTAAATAGGACTATGGATTAAGGCTTTTAATGGCAATGGCCATTCTAAGCTGAATGTGCCTGCTCTCGTCAGATCGCAGAAGTTACTCAGCTTAAGGCCTCGTTAGTACCAGTGTGGGAGACTGTCTGGGAATCCGTGGTGCGGTTGACTTTTTATTATGTCGTTTAGATTTTGTTTCACAATAGATTAAATAGGACTATGGATTAAAGCATTTAACGTCAATGGCCATTCTAAGCTGAATGTGCCTGCTCTCGTCAGATCGCAGAAGTTACACAGCTTAAGGCCTCGCTAGTACCAGTGTGGGAGACTGTCTTGGAATCCGTGGTGCGGTTGAATTTTTATTATGTCGTTTAGATTTTGTTTCACAATCGATTAAAAAGGACTATGAATTAAAGCATTTAATGTCAATGGCCATTCTAAGCTGAATGTCCCTGCTCTCGTCAGATCGCAGAAGTTACACAGCTTAAGGCCTCGCTAGTACCAGTGTGGGAGACTGTCTGGGAATCCGTGGTGCGGTTGACTTTTTATTATGTCGTTTAGATTTTGTTTCACAATCGATTAAAAAGGACTATGGATTAAAGCATTTAATGTCAATGGCCATTCTAAGCTGGATGTGCCTGCTCTCGTCAGATCGCAGAAGTTACACAGCTTAGGGCCTCGCTAGTACCAGTGTGGGAGACTGTCTGGGAATCCGTGGTGCGGTTGACTTTTTATTATGTCGTTTAGATTTTGTTTCACAATCGATTAAAAAGGACTATGGATTAAAGCATTTAATGTCAATGGCCATTCTAAGCTTAATGTGCCTGCTCTCGTCAGATCGCAGAAGTTACACAGCTTAAGGCCTCGCTAGTACCAGTGTGGGAGACTGTCTGGGAATCCGTGGTGCGGTTGACTTTTTATTATGTCGTTTAGATTTTGTTTCACAATCGATTAAAAAGGACTATGGATTAAAGCATTTAATGTCAATGGCCATTCTAAGCTGAAAGTCCCTGCTCTCGTCAGATCGCAGAAGTTACACAGCTTAAGGCCTCGCTAGTACCAGTGTGGGAGACTGTCTGGGAATCCGTGGTGCGGTTGACTTTTTATTATGTTGTTTAGATTTTGTTTCACAATAGATTAAATAGGACTATGGATTAAGGCTTTTAATGTCAATGGCCATTCTAAGCTGAATGTGCCTGCTCTCGTCAGATCGCAGAAGTTACACAGCTTAAGGCCTCGCTAGTACCAGTGTGGGAGACTGTCTGGGAATCCGTGGTGCGATTGACTTTTTATTATGTCGTTTAGATTTTGTTTCACAATCGATTAAAAAGGACTATGGATAAAAGCATTTAATGTCAATGGCCATTCTAAGCTGAATGTCCCTGCTCTCGTCAGATTGCAGCTGTTACACAGCTTAAGGCCTCGCTAGTACCAGTGTGGGAGACTGTCTGGGAATCCGTGGTGCGGTTGACTTTTTATTATGTTGTTTAGATTTTGTTTCACAATCGATTAAAAAGGACTATGGATTAAAGCATTCAATGTCAATGGCCATTCTAAGCTGAATGTGCCTGCTCTCGTCAGATCGCAGAAGTTACACAACTTAAGCCCTCGCTAGTACCAGTGTGGGAGACTGTCTGGGAATCCGTGTGGGGTTGACTTT